>NW_026044081.1:0-152000 GCF_937001465.1 Orcinus orca | reverse complement strand
AGCCTTTTGTTAATTTCTATTCCTGGTGGGAAATGAGAGTTAAATTTGCCCGTCCAGACACTTCCAGCTAGTCTCTCATTGGTCCTCCCTATTCCTGTTCATCTTCTGCAGAAATTGCAAACTGGGCCAATCAGGAGGTTAAAGGCACTGACTCTCCAAGTCAGGAGAGTGTTATTAAAGCGTCTGGAATGTTGCACCCGAGTACCAGGGGACGAGAACTGAGACATATTTGAACACGTCTCCCGATCACACGGTTGATCATATTCTGGGTTCCACATGCATGTTTTAGCTGAAGGAAGAATCCCTTAAACCAGGAGAGTTGAGACCCGTGGAATGGGTACCATGCAATATGACTTCAAAGGGTCTTCATTTGCTCACCGAACCTCTCCAATCCTTTCACTGCTGTGTTTATGCCCCTGTAGACACGCTTGATTCTCTTTTGGAGACATACCAAGCCATGGGTTTTAAGATACTTACTAGTCAGGTACATTCTTTGGCGTTTAATATGGGATGTTGAGTCCATTTCGTTGAGCAAGGAGTAGCTCTTGTCTATTACATATTTGGCTTAAGGAACTTTATCTGTGCTCATTTCAATCTCTGGTTTTATGCAGCACCCCAACTCACCTTTCCCTTTAAGCAAGCATAAGTTGGTTTTCTAAATTTGAGACCCTGTTCTGTTTTGTAATCCAGTTCCTGTGTAGCCAAGTTTACATTCCGTGTATTAGTGATATCTTATGATGTTTCTTTTTCTGTGTGGCTTATTTCAGTTAGAATCATCATACCTGAATCCACTCATTATGCTGCTACGGGCCTGATGACATAGATGGCATTGCTGAGTGATATTGCATTGTACGTAAGTACCACAACTTCTTTATCCATTTTTCGCTTTCTGCGATATTGAACTTGTACCGTAAACGAGGTTCTTGTAAACAGAGCCATCCCAAACTTTGGGGTGGCTATGTCTTTTTGATTTTAATTTCCCTAAGCTATAGGACCATAAGTGGAAGTGCCCTAGGCTCTGTTGCTTTGTTTTTTAGATGTTTCAGGAAACACCATACACTTCTCCCGAGTGGCTGTTGGCAATTTACATCCCGCCCATCAGCATAACAAGGCTCCCAGTTCTCCATGGCCTGTCCTGCCTTTCTGGATTTTACACTTTTTTCAGATGGCCCTTTTGATGGGGGGGGAAGTGAGACTTCATTGTAGTGCAGATTTCCTTTGCAAGCTTGCTTGGTTGGCCAAAAAGGGCGTATGCGTTTTTTCCTGAATATATTCAGGAAAAAACGCATACGCCCTTTTTGGCCAAGTGCATCATTGTCGACCTTCTGCCTCTTTTCCTATGCTTTAAATGCAATTCCAGTCTACCTCCTGAAATCGGTTTCCTGCAATTCTGCCCGGCTTTCAAGTCCTCTTGGCAGCCTTACTTCAGTATATTTTTGGATGATAGCTGTCATTTATAACTCTGCAGGTTTGTGAATTACAGTGCCCCTGAGCTCCTTTCTTCAACTCGCTTTCTTGTGAGCTGGCCGCAACACCGCAGGATTGCTTCAGGCCCTAATCTGGTTCCGGCATGGCACGCTGAGCCTTTGGTTAATTCCTCTTCCTGGTGGGAAATGAGAGTTAAATTTTCCCGTCCAGACACCTCCAGCTAGTCTCTCATTGGTTCTCCCTATTCCTGTTCATCTTCCGCGGAATTTGCAAACTGGGCCAAACAGGAGGTTAAAGGCACTGACTCTCCAAGTTGGGAGAGTGTTAGTAAAGCATCTGGAATGTTGCACCCGAGTACCAGGGGACGAGAACTGAGACATATTTCAACACGTCTCCCGATCACACGGTTGATCATACTCTGGGTTCCACATGCATGTTTTAGCTGAAGGAAGAATCCCTTAAACCTGGAGAGTTGAGACCCGTGGAATGGGTACCATGCAATATGACTTCAAAGGGTCTTCATTTGCTCACCAAAACTCTCCAATCCTATCACTGCTGCGTTTTTGCCCCTGTACTCACGATTGATTCACTTTCAGAGACATAGCAATCCATAGGTTTTAAGATACTTACTAGTCAGGTACATTATTAGGCGTTTAATATGGGGTTTTGAGTCCATTTCGTTGAGCAAGGAGTAGCTCTTGCCTATTACATATTTGGCTTAAGGAACTTTATCTGTGCTCATTTCAATCTCTGGTTTTATGCAGCACCCCAACTCACCTTTCCCCTTAAGCAAGCATAAGTTGATTTTCTAAATTTGGGACCATGTTCTGTTTTGAAATTCAGTTCCTGTGTAGCCAAGTTTACATTCCGTGTATTAGTGATATCTTATGATGTTTCTTTTTCTGTGTGACTTATTTCAGTTAGAATCATCATACCTGAATCCACTCATTATGCTGCTACGGGCCTGATGACATAGATGTCATTGCTGAGTGATATTGCATTGTACGTAAGTACCACAACTTCTTTATCCATTTTTCGCTTTATGCGATATTGAACTTGTACCGTAAACGAGTTTCTTGTAAACAGAGCCATCCCAAACTTTGGGGTGGCTGTGTCTTTTTGATTTTAATTTCCCTAAGCTATAGGACCATAAGTGGAAGTGCCCTAGGCTCTGTTGCTTTGTTTTTTAGATGTTTCAGGAAACACCATATACTTCTCCCGAGTGGCTGTTGGCAATTTACATCCCGCCCATCAGCATAACAAGGTTCCCAGTTCTCCATGGCCTGTCCTGCCTTTCTGGATTTTACACTTTTTTCAGATGGCCCTTTTGACCAGGGGGAAGTGAGACTTCATTGTAGTGCAGATTTCCTTTGCAAGCTTGCTTGGTTGGCCAAAAAGGGCGTATGCGTTTTTTCCTGAATATATTCAGGAAAAAACGCATACGCCCTTTTTGGCCAAGTGCATCATTGTCGACCTTCTGCCTCTTTTCCTATGCTTTAAATGCAATTCCAGTCTACCTCCTGAAATCGGTTTCCTGCAATTCTGCCCGGCTTTCAAGTCCTCTTGGCAGCCTTACTTCAGTATATTTTTGGATGATAGCTGTCATTTATAACTCTGCAGGTTTGTGAATTACAGTGCCCCTGAGCTCCTTTCTTCAACTCGCTTTCTTGTGAGCTGGCCGCAACACCTCAGGATTGCTTCAGGCCCTAATCTGGTTCCGGCATGGCACGCTGAGCCTTTGGTTAATTCCTCTTCCTGGTGGGAAATGAGAGTTAAATTTTCCCGTCCAGACACCTCCAGCTAGTCTCTCATTGGTTCTCCCTATTCCTGTTCATCTTCCGCGGAATTTGCAAACTGGGCCAAACAGGAGGTTAAAGGCACTGAATCTCCAAGTCGGGAGAGTGTTAGTAAAGCATCTGGAATGTTGCACCCGAGTACCAGGGGACGAGAACTGAGACATATTTCAACACGTCTCCCGATCACACGGTTGATCATACTCTGGGTTCCACATGCATGTTTTAGCTGAAGGAAGAATCCCTTAAACCTGGAGAGTTGAGACCCGTGGAATGGGTACCATGCAATATGACTTCAAAGGGTCTTCATTTGCTCACCAAAACTCTCCAATCCTATCACTGCTGCGTTTTTGCCCCTGTACTCACGATTGATTCACTTTCAGAGACATAGCAATCCATAGGTTTTAAGATACTTACTAGTCAGGTACATTATTAGGCGTTTAATATGGGGTTTTGAGTCCATTTCGTTGAGCAAGGAGTAGCTCTTGCCTATTACATATTTGGCTTAAGGAACTTTATCTGTGCTCATTTCAATCTCTGGTTTTATGCAGCACCCCAACTCACCTTTCCCCTTAAGCAAGCATAAGTTGGTTTTCTAAATTTGGGACCATGTTCTGTTTTGAAATTCAGTTCCTGTGTAGCCAAGTTTACATTCCGTGTATTAGTGATATCTTATGATGTTTCTTTTTCTGTGTGACTTATTTCAGTTAGAATCATCATACCTGAATCCACTCATTATGCTGCTATGGGCCTGAAGACATAGATGTCATTGCTGAGTGATATTGCATTGTACGTAAGTACCACAACTTCTTTATCCATTTTTCGCTTTATGCGATATTGAACTTGTACCGTAAACGAGTTTCTTGTAAACAGAGCCATCCCAAACTTTGGGGTGGCTGTGTCTTTTTGATTTTAATTTCCCTAAGCTATAGGACCATAAGTGGAAGTGCCCTAGGCTCTGTTGCTTTGTTTTTTAGATGTTTCAGGAAACACCATACACTTCTCCCGAGTGGCTGTTGGCAATTTACATCCCGCCCATCAGCATAACAAGGCTCCCAGTTCTCCATGGCCTGTCCTGCCTTTCTGGATTTTACACTTTTTTCAGATGGCCCTTTTGACCGGGGGGAAGTGAGACTTCATTGTAGTGCAGATTTCCTTTGTAAGCTTGCTTGGTTGGCCAAAAAGGGCGTATGCGATTTTTCCTGAATATATTCAGGAAAAAACGCATACGCCCTTTTTGGCCAAGTGCATCATTGTCGACCTTCTGCCTCTTTTCCTATGCTTTAAATGCAATTCCAGTCTACCTCCTGAAATCGGTTTCCTGCAATTCTGCCCGGCTTTCAAGTCCTCTTGGCAGCCTTACTTCAGTATATTTTTGGATGATAGCTGTCATTTATAACTCTGCAGGTTTGTGAATTACAGTGCCCCTGAGCTCCTTTCTTCAACTCGCTTTCTTGTGAGCTGGCCGCAACACCGCAGGATTGCTTCAGGCCCTAATCTGGTTCCGGCATGGCACGCTGAGCCTTTGGTTAATTCCTCTTCCTGGTGGGAAATGAGAGTTAAATTTTCCCGTCCAGACACCTCCAGCTAGTCTCTCATTGGTTCTCCCTATTCCTGTTCATCTTCCGCGGAATTTGCAAACTGGGCCAAACAGGAGGTTAAAGGCACTGACTCTCCAAGTCGGGAGAGTGTTAGTAAAGCATCTGGAATGTTGCACCCGAGTACCAGGGGACGAGAACTGAGACATATTTCAACACGTCTCCCGATCACACGGTTGATCATACTCTGGGTTCCACATGCATGTTTTAGCTGAAGGAAGAATCCCTTAAACCTGGAGAGTTGAGACCCGTGGAATGGGTACCATGCAATATGACTTCAAAGGGTCTTCATTTGCTCACCAAAACTCTCCAATCCTATCACTGCTGCGTTTTTGCCCCTGTACTCACGATTGATTCACTTTCAGAGACATAGCAATCCATAGGTCTTAAGATACTTACTAGTCAGGTACATTATTAGGCGTTTAATATGGGGTTTTGAGTCCATTTCGTTGAGCAAGGAGTAGCTCTTGCCTATTACATATTTGGCTTAAGGAACTTTATCTGTGCTCATTTCAATCTCTGGTTTTATGCAGCACCCCAACTCACCTTTCCCCTTAAGCAAGCATAAGTTGATTTTCTAAATTTGGGACCATGTTCTGTTTTGAAATTCAGTTCCTGTGTAGCCAAGTTTACATTCCGTGTATTAGTGATATCTTATGATGTTTCTTTTTCTGTGTGACTTATTTCAGTTAGAATCATCATACCTGAATCCACTCATTATGCTGCTATGGGCCTGATGACATAGATGTCATTGCTGAGTGATATTGCATTGTACGTAAGTACCACAACTTCTTTATCCATTTTTCGCTTTATGCGATATTGAACTTGTACCGTAAACGAATTTCTTGTAAACAGAGCCATCCCAAACTTTGGGGTGGCTGTGTCTTTTTGATTTTAATTTCCCTAAGCTATAGGACCATAAGTGGAAGTGCCCTAGGCTCTGTTGCTTTGTTTTTTAGATGTTTCAGGAAACACCATACACTTCTCCCGAGTGGCTGTTGGCAATTTACATCCCGCCCATCAGCATAACAAGGCTCCCAGTTCTCCATGGCCTGTCCTGCCTTTCTGGATTTTACACTTTTTTCAGATGGCCCTTTTGACCGGGGGGAAGTGAGACTTCATTGTAGTGCAGATTTCCTTTGCAAGCTTGCTTGGTTGGCCAAAAAGGGCGTATGCGATTTTTCCTGAATATATTCAGGAAAAAACGCATACGCCCTTTTTGGCCAAGTGCATCATTGTCGACCTTCTGCCTCTTTTCCTATGCTTTAAATGCAATTCCAGTCTACCTCCTGAAATCGGTTTCCTGCAATTCTGCCCGGCTTTCAAGTCCTCTTGGCAGCCTTACTTCAGTATATTTTTGGATGATAGCTGTCATTTATAACTCTGCAGGTTTGTGAATTACAGTGCCCCTGAGCTCCTTTCTTCAACTCGCTTTCTTGTGAGCTGGCCGCAACACCGCAGGATTGCTTCAGGCCCTAATCTGGTTCCGGCATGGCACGCTGAGCCTTTGGTTAATTCCTCTTCCTGGTGGGAAATGAGAGTTAAATTTTCCCGTCCAGACACCTCCAGCTAGTCTCTCATTGGTTCTCCCTATTCCTGTTCATCTTCCGCGGAATTTGCAAACTGGGCCAAACAGGAGGTTAAAGGCACTGACTCTCCAAGTCGGGAGAGTGTTAGTAAAGCATCTGGAATGTTGCACCCGAGTACCAGGGGACGAGAACTGAGACATATTTCAACACGTCTCCCGATCACACGGTTGATCATACTCTGGGTTCCACATGCATGTTTTAGCTGAAGGAAGAATCCCTTAAACCTGGAGAGTTGAGACCCGTGGAATGGGTACCATGCAATATGACTTCAAAGGGTCTTCATTTGCTCACCAAAACTCTCCAATCCTATCACTGCTGCGTTTTTGCCCCTGTACTCACGATTGATTCACTTTCAGAGACATAGCAATCCATAGGTCTTAAGATACTTACTAGTCAGGTACATTATTAGGCGTTTAATATGGGGTTTTGAGTCCATTTCATTGAGCAAGGAGTAGCTCTTGTCTATTACATATTTGGCTTAAGGAACTTTATCTGTGCTCATTTCAATCTCTGGTTTTATGCAGCACCCCAACTCACCTTTCCCCTTAAGCAAGCATAAGTTGGTTTTCTAAATTTGGGACCATGTTCTGTTTTGAAATTCAGTTCCTGTGTAGCCAAGTTTACATTCCGTGTATTAGTGATATCTTATGATGTTTGTTTTTCTGTGTGACTTATTTCAGTTAGAATCATCATACCTGAATCCACTCATTATGCTGCTATGGGCCTGATGACATAGATGTCATTGCTGAGTGATATTGCATTGTACGTAAGTACCACAACTTCTTTATCCATTTTTCGCTTTATGCGATATTGAACTTGTACCGTAAACGAGGTTCTTGTAAACAGAGCCGTCCCAAACTTTGGGGTGGCTGTGTCTTTTTGATTTTAATTTCCCTAAGCTATAGGACCATAAGTGGAAGTGCCCTAGGCTCTGTTGCTTTGTTTTTTAGATGTTTCAGGAAACACCATACACTTCTCCCGAGTGGCTGTTGGCAATTTACATCCCGCCCATCAGCATAACAAGGCTCCCAGTTCTCCATGGCCTGTCCTGCCTTTCTGGATTTTACACTTTTTTCAGATGGCCCTTTTGACGGGGGGGGGGAAGTGAGACTTCATTGTAGTGCAGATTTCCTTTGCAAGCTTGCTTGGTTGGCCAAAAAGGGCGTATGCGTTTTTTCCTGAATATATTCAGGAAAAAACGCATACGCCCTTTTTGGCCAAGTGCATCATTGTCGACCTTCTGCCTCTTTTCCTATGCTTTAAATGCAATTCCAGTCTACCTCCTGAAATCGGTTTCCTGCAATTCTGCCCGGCTTTCAAGTCCTCTTGGCAGCCTTACTTCAGTATATTTTTGGATGATAGCTGTCATTTATAACTCTGCAGGTTTGTGAATTACAGTGCCCCTGAGCTCCTTTCTTCAACTCGCTTTCTTGTGAGCTGGCCGCAACACCGCAGGATTGCTTCAGGCCCTAATCTGGTTCCGGCATGGCACGCTGAGCCTTTGGTTAATTCCTCTTCCTGGTGGGAAATGAGAGTTAAATTTTCCCGTCCAGACACCTCCAGCTAGTCTCTCATTGGTTCTCCCTATTCCTGTTCATCTTCCGCGGAATTTGCAAACTGGGCCAAACAGGAGGTTAAAGGCACTGACTCTCCAAGTCGGGAGAGTGTTAGTAAAGCATCTGGAATGTTGCACCCGAGTACCAGGGGACGAGAACTGAGACATATTTCAACACGTCTCCCGATCACACGGTTGATCATACTCTGGGTTCCACATGCATGTTTTAGCTGAAGGAAGAATCCCTTAAACCTGGAGAGTTGAGACCCGTGGAATGGGTACCATGCAATATGACTTCAAAGGGTCTTCATTTGCTCACCAAAACTCTCCAATCCTATCACTGCTGCGTTTTTGCCCCTGTACTCACGATTGATTCACTTTCAGAGACATAGCAATCCATAGGTTTTAAGATACTTACTAGTCAGGTACATTATTAGGCGTTTAATATGGGGTTTTGAGTCCATTTCGTTGAGCAAGGAGTAGCTCTTGCCTGTTACATATTTGGCTTAAGGAACTTTATCTGTGCTCATTTCAATCTCTGGTTTTATGCAGCACCCCAACTCACCTTTCCCCTTAAGCAAGCATAAGTTGATTTTCTAAATTTGGGACCATGTTCTGTTTTGAAATTCAGTTCCTGTGTAGCCAAGTTTACATTCCGTGTATTAGTGATATCTTATGATGTTTCTTTTTCTGTGTGACTTATTTCAGTTAGAATCATCATACCTGAATCCACTCATTATGCTGCTACGGGCCTGATGACATAGATGTCATTGCTGAGTGATATTGCATTGTACGTAAGTACCACAACTTCTTTATCCATTTTTCGCTTTATGCGATATTGAACTTGTACCGTAAACGAGTTTCTTGTAAACAGAGCCATCCCAAACTTTGGGGTGGCTGTGTCTTTTTGATTTTAATTTCCCTAAGCTATAGGACCATAAGTGGAAGTGCCCTAGGCTCTGTTGCTTTGTTTTTTAGATGTTTCAGGAAACACCATACACTTCTCCCGAGTGGCTGTTGGCAAGTTACATCCCGCCCATCAGCATAACAAGGCTCCCAGTTCTCCATGGCCTGTCCTGCCTTTCTGGATTTTACACTTTTTT
Source organism: Orcinus orca (assembly GCF_937001465.1). Lineage (NCBI taxonomy): Eukaryota > Metazoa > Chordata > Mammalia > Artiodactyla > Delphinidae > Orcinus > Orcinus orca. Next base: position 142,934 of record NW_026044081.1, on the reverse strand, counting down.
CAGATGGCCCTTTTGACCAGGGGGAAGTGAGACTTCATTGTAGTGCAGATTTCCTTTGCAAGCTTGCTTGGTTGGCCAAAAAGGGCGTATGCGTTTTTTCCTGAATATATTCAGGAAAAAACGCATACGCCCTTTTTGGCCAAGTGCATCATTGTCGACCTTCTGCCTCTTTTCCTATGCTTTAAATGCAATTCCAGTCTACCTCCTGAAATCGGTTTCCTGCAATTCTGCCCGGCTTTCAAGTCCTCTTGGCAGCCTTACTTCAGTATATTTTTGGATGATAGCTGTCATTTATAACTCTGCAGGTTTGTGAATTACAGTGCCCCTGAGCTCCTTTCTTCAACTCGCTTTCTTGTGAGCTGGCCGCAACACCTCAGGATTGCTTCAGGCCCTAATCTGGTTCCGGCATGGCACGCTGAGCCTTTGGTTAATTCCTCTTCCTGGTGGGAAATGAGAGTTAAATTTTCCCGTCCAGACACCTCCAGCTAGTCTCTCATTGGTTCTCCCTATTCCTGTTCATCTTCCGCGGAATTTGCAAACTGGGCCAAACAGGAGGTTAAAGGCACTGACTCTCCAAGTCAGGAGAGTGTTAGTAAAGCATCTGGAATGTTGCACCCGAGTACCAGGGGACGAGAACTGAGACATATTTCAACACGTCTCCCGATCACACGGTTGATCATACTCTGGGTTCCACATGCATGTTTTAGCTGAAGGAAGAATCCCTTAAACCTGGAGAGTTGAGACCCGTGGAATGGGTACCATGCAATATGACTTCAAAGGGTCTTCATTTGCTCACCAAAACTCTCCAATCCTATCACTGCTGCGTTTTTGCCCCTGTACTCACGATTGATTCACTTTCAGAGACATAGCAATCCATAGGTTTTAAGATACTTACTAGTCAGGTACATTATTAGGCGTTTAATATGGGGTTTTGAGTCCATTTCGTTGAGCAAGGAGTAGCTCTTGCCTATTACATATTTGGCTTAAGGAACTTTATCTGTGCTCGTTTCAATCTCTGGTTTTATGCAGCACCCCAACTCACCTTTCCCCTTAAGCAAGCATAAGTTGATTTTCTTAATTTGGGACCATGTTCTGTTTTGAAATTCAGTTCCTGTGTAGCCAAGTTTACATTCCGTGTATTAGTGATATCTTATGATGTTTCTTTTTCTGTGTGACTTATTTCAGTTAGAATCATCATACCTGAATCCACTCATTATGCTGCTATGGGCCTGAAGACATAGATGTCATTGCTGAGTGATATTGCATTGTACGTAAGTACCACAACTTCTTTATACATTTTTCGCTTTATGCGATATTGAACTTGTACCGTAAACGAGTTTCTTGTAAACAGAGCCATCCCAAACTTTGGGGTGGCTGTGTCTTTTTGATTTTAATTTCCCTAAGCTATAGGACCATAAGTGGAAGTGCCCTAGGCTCTGTTGCTTTGTTTTTTAGATGTTTCAGGAAACACCATACACTTCTCCCGAGTGGCTGTTGGCAATTTACATCCCGCCCATCAGCATAACAAGGCTCCCAGTTCTCCATGGCCTGTCCTGCCTTTCTGGATTTTACACTTTTTTCAGATGGCCCTTTTGACCGGGGGGAAGTGAGACTTCATTGTAGTGCAGATTTCCTTTGCAAGCTTGCTTGGTTGGCCAAAAAGGGCGTATGCGATTTTTCCTGAATATATTCAGGAAAAAACGCATACGCCCTTTTTGGCCAAGTGCATCATTGTCGACCTTCTGCCTCTTTTCCTATGCTTTAAATGCAATTCCAGTCTACCTCCTGAAATCGGTTTCCTGCAATTCTGCCCGGCTTTCAAGTCCTCTTGGCAGCCTTACTTCAGTATATTTTTGGATGATAGCTGTCATTTATAACTCTGCAGGTTTGTGAATTACAGTGCCCCTGAGCTCCTTTCTTCAACTCGCTTTCTTGTGAGCTGGCCGCAACACCGCAAGATTGCTTCAGGCCCTAATCTGGTTCCGGCATGGCACGCTGAGCCTTTGGTTAATTCCTCTTCCTGGTGGGAAATGAGAGTTAAATTTTCCCGTCCAGACACCTCCAGCTAGTCTCTCATTGGTTCTCCCTATTCCTGTTCATCTTCCGCGGAATTTGCAAACTGGGCCAAACAGGAGGTTAAAGGCACTGACTCTCCAAGTCGGGAGAGTGTTAGTAAAGCATCTGGAATGTTGCACCCGAGTACCAGGGGACGAGAACTGAGACATATTTCAACACGTCTCCCGATCACACGGTTGATCATACTCTGGGTTCCACATGCATGTTTTAGCTGAAGGAAGAATCCCTTAAACCTGGAGAGTTGAGACCCGTGGAATGGGTACCATGCAATATGACTTCAAAGGGTCTTCATTTGCTCACCAAAACTCTCCAATCCTATCACTGCTGCGTTTTTGCCCCTGTACTCACGATTGATTCACTTTCAGAGACATAGCAATCCATAGGTCTTAAGATACTTACTAGTCAGGTACATTATTAGGCGTTTAATATGGGGTTTTGAGTCCATTTCGTTGAGCAAGGAGTAGCTCTTGCCTATTACATATTTGGCTTAAGGAACTTTATCTGTGCTCATTTCAATCTCTGGTTTTATGCAGCACCCCAACTCACCTTTCCCCTTAAGCAAGCATAAGTTGATTTTCTAAATTTGGGACCATGTTCTGTTTTGAAATTCAGTTCCTGTGTAGCCAAGTTTACATTCCGTGTATTAGTGATATCTTATGATGTTTGTTTTTCTGTGTGACTTATTTCAGTTAGAATCATCATACCTGAATCCACTCATTATGCTGCTATGGGCCTGATGACATAGATGTCATTGCTGAGTGATATTGCATTGTACGTAAGTACCACAACTTCTTTATCCATTTTTCGCTTTATGCGATATTGAACTTGTACCGTAAACGAATTTCTTGTAAACAGAGCCATCCCAAACTTTGGGGTGGCTGTGTCTTTTTGATTTTAATTTCCCTAAGCTATAGGACCATAAGTGGAAGTGCCCTAGGCTCTGTTGCTTTGTTTTTTAGATGTTTCAGGAAACACCATACACTTCTCCCGAGTGGCTGTTGGCAATTTACATCCCGCCCATCAGCATAACAAGGCTCCCAGTTCTCCATGGCCTGTCCTGCCTTTCTGGATTTTACACTTTTTTCAGATGGCCCTTTTGACGGGGGGGGGGAAGTGAGACTTCATTGTAGTGCAGATTTCCTTTGCAAGCTTGCTTGGTTGGCCAAAAAGGGCGTATGCGTTTTTTCCTGAATATATTCAGGAAAAAACGCATACGCCCTTTTTGGCCAAGTGCATCATTGTCGACCTTCTGCCTCTTTTCCTATGCTTTAAATGCAATTCCAGTCTACCTCCTGAAATCGGTTTCCTGCAATTCTGCCCGGCTTTCAAGTCCTCTTGGCAGCCTTACTTCAGTATATTTTTGGATGATAGCTGTCATTTATAACTCTGCAGGTTTGTGAATTACAGTGCCCCTGAGCTCCTTTCTTCAACTCGCTTTCTTGTGAGCTGGCCGCAACACCGCAGGATTGCTTCAGGCCCTAATCTGGTTCCGGCATGGCACGCTGAGCCTTTGGTTAATTCCTCTTCCTGGTGGGAAATGAGAGTTAAATTTTCCCGTCCAGACACCTCCAGCTAGTCTCTCATTGGTTCTCCCTATTCCTGTTCATCTTCCGCGGAATTTGCAAACTGGGCCAAACAGGAGGTTAAAGGCACTGACTCTCCAAGTCGGGAGAGTGTTAGTAAAGCATCTGGAATGTTGCACCCGAGTACCAGGGGACGAGAACTGAGACATATTTCAACACGTCTCCCGATCACACGGTTGATCATACTCTGGGTTCCACATGCATGTTTTAGCTGAAGGAAGAATCCCTTAAACCTGGAGAGTTGAGACCCGTGGAATGGGTACCATGCAATATGACTTCAAAGGGTCTTCATTTGCTCACCAAAACTCTCCAATCCTATCACTGCTGCGTTTTTGCCCCTGTACTCACGATTGATTCACTTTCAGAGACATAGCAATCCATAGGTTTTAAGATACTTACTAGTCAGGTACATTATTAGGCGTTTAATATGGGGTTTTGAGTCCATTTCGTTGAGCAAGGAGTAGCTCTTGCCTATTACATATTTGGCTTAAGGAACTTTATCTGTGCTCATTTCAATCTCTGGTTTTATGCAGCACCCCAACTCACCTTTCCCCTTAAGCAAGCATAAGTTGATTTTCTAAATTTGGGACCATGTTCTGTTTTGAAATTCAGTTCCTGTGTAGCCAAGTTTACATTCCGTGTATTAGTGATATCTTATGATGGTTTCTTTTTCTGTGTGACTTATTTCAGTTAGAATCATCATACCTGAATCCACTCATTATGCTGCTATGGGCCTGAAGACATAGATGTCATTGCTGAGTGATATTGCATTGTACGTAAGTACCACAACTTCTTTATCCATTTTTCGCTTTATGCGATATTGAACTTGTACCGTAAACGAGTTTCTTGTAAACAGAGCCATCCCAAACTTTGGGGTGGCTGTGTCTTTTTGATTTTAATTTCCCTAAGCTATAGGACCATAAGTGGAAGTGCCCTAGGCTCTGTTGCTTTGTTTTTTAGATGTTTCAGGAAACACCATACACTTCTCCCGAGTGGCTGTTGGCAATTTACATCCCGCCCATCAGCATAACAAGGCTCCCAGTTCTCCATGGCCTGTCCTGCCTTTCTGGATTTTACACTTTTTTCAGATGGCCCTTTTGACGGGGGGGAAGTGAGACTTCATTGTAGTGCAGATTTCCTTTGCAAGCTTGCTTGGTTGGCCAAAAAGGGCGTATGCGATTTTTCCTGAATATATTCAGGAAAAAACGCATACGCCCTTTTTGGCCAAGTGCATCATTGTCGACCTTCTGCCTCTTTTCCTATGCTTTAAATGCAATTCCAGTCTACCTCCTGAAATCGGTTTCCTGCAATTCTGCCCGGCTTTCAAGTCCTCTTGGCAGCCTTACTTCAGTATATTTTTGGATGATAGCTGTCATTTATAACTCTGCAGGTTTGCGAATTACAGTGCCCCTGAGCTCCTTTCTTCAACTCGCTTTCTTGTGAGCTGGCCGCAACACCGCAGGATTGCTTCAGGCCCTAATCTGGTTCCGGCATGGCACGCTGAGCCTTTGGTTAATTCCTCTTCCTGGTGGGAAATGAGAGTTAAATTTTCCCGTCCAGACACCTCCACCAATCTCTCATTGGTTCTCCCTATTCCTGTTCATCTTCCGCGGAATTTGCAAACTGGGCCAAACAGGAGGTTAAAGGCACTGACTCTCCAAGTCGGGAGAGTGTTAGTAAAGCATCTGGAATGTTGCACCCGAGTACCAGGGGATGAGAACTGAGACATATTTCAACACGTCTCCCGATCACACGGTTGATCATACTCTGGGTTCCACATGCATGTTTTAGCTGAAGGAAGAATCCCTTAAACCTGGAGACTTGAGACCCGTGGAATGGGTACCATGCAATATGACTTCAAAGGGTCTTCATTTGCTCACCAAAACTCTCCAATCCTATCACTGCTGCGTTTTTGCCCCTGTACTCACGATTGATTCACTTTCAGAGACATAGCAATCCATAGGTCTTAAGATACTTACTAGTCAGGTACATTATTAGGCGTTTAATATGGGGTTTTGAGTCCATTTCGTTGAGCAAGGAGTAGCTCTTGTCTATTACATATTTGGCTTAAGGAACTTTATCTGTGCTCATTTCAATCTCTGGTTTTATGCAGCACCCCAACTCACCTTTCCCCTTAAGCAAGCATAAGTTGGTTTTCTAAATTTGGGACCATGTTCTGTTTTGAAATTCAGTTCCTGTGTAGCCAAGTTTACATTCCGTGTATTAGTGATATCTTATGATGTTTCTTTTTCTGTGTGACTTATTTCAGTTAGAATCATCATACCTGAATCCACTCATTATGCTGCTATGGGCCTGATGACATAGATGTCATTGCTGAGTGATATTGCATTGTACGTAAGTACCACAACTTCTTTATCCATTTTTCGCTTTATGCGATATTGAACTTGTACCGTAAACGAGGTTCTTGTAAACAGAGCCGTCCCAAACTTTGGGGTGGCTGTGTCTTTTTGATTTTAATTTCCCTAAGCTATAGGACCATAAGTGGAAGTGCCCTAGGCTCTGTTGCTTTGTTTTTTAGATGTTTCAGGAAACACCATACACTTCTCCCGAGTGGCTGTTGGCAATTTACATCCCGCCCATCAGCATAACAAGGCTCCCAGTTCTCCATGGCCTGTCCTGCCTTTCTGGATTTTACACTTTTTTCAGATGGCCCTTTTGACGGGGGGGAAGTGAGACTTCATTGTAGTGCAGATTTCCTTTGCAAGCTTGCTTGGTTGGCCAAAAAGGGCGTATGCGTTTTTTCCTGAATATATTCAGGAAAAAACGCATACGCCCTTTTTGGCCAAGTGCATCATTGTCGACCTTCTGCCTCTTTTCCTATGCTTTAAATGCAATTCCAGTCTACCTCCTGAAATCGGTTTCCTGCAATTCTGCCCGGCTTTCAAGTCCTCTTGGCAGCCTTACTTCAGTATATTTTTGGATGATAGCTGTCATTTATAACTCTGCAGGTTTGTGAATTACAGTGCCCCTGAGCTCCTTTCTTCAACTCGCTTTCTTGTGAGCTGGCCGCAACACCGCAGGATTGCTTCAGGCCCTAATCTGGTTCCGGCATGGCACGCTGAGCCTTTGGTTAATTCCTCTTCCTGGTGGGAAATGAGAGTTAAATTTTCCCGTCCAGACACCTCCAGCTAGTCTCTCATTGGTTCTCCCTATTCCTGTTCATCTTCCGTGGAATTTGCAAACTGGGCCAAACAGGAGGTTAAAGGCACTGACTCTCCAAGTCGGGAGAGTGTTAGTAAAGCATCTGGAATGTTGCACCCGAGTACCAGGGGACGAGAACTGAGACATATTTCAACACGTCTCCCGATCACACGGTTGATCATACTCTGGGTTCCACATGCATGTTTTAGCTGAAGGAAGAATCCCTTAAACCTGGAGAGTTGAGACCCGTGGAATGGGTACCATGCAATATGACTTCAAAGGGTCTTCATTTGCTCACCAAAACTCTCCAATCCTATCACTGCTGCGTTTTTGCCCCTGTACTCACGATTGATTCACTTTCAGAGACATAGCAATCCATAGGTCTTAAGATACTTACTAGTCAGGTACATTATTAGGCGTTTAATATGGGGTTTTGAGTCCATTTCGTTGAGCAAGGAGTAGCTCTTGTCTATTACATATTTGGCTTAAGGAACTTTATCTGTGCTCATTTCAATCTCTGGTTTTATGCAGCACCCCAACTCACCTTTCCCCTTAAGCAAGCATAAGTTGATTTTCTAAATTTGGGACCATGTTCTGTTTTGAAATTCAGTTCCTGTGTAGCCAAGTTTACATTCCGTGTATTAGTGATATCTTATGATGTTTCTTTTTCTGTGTGACTTATTTCAGTTAGAATCATCATACCTGAATCCACTCATTGTGCTGCTATGGGCCTGATGACATAGATGTCTTTGCTGAGTGATATTGCATTGTACGTAAGTACCACAACTTCTTTATCCATTTTTCGCTTTATGCGATATTGAACTTGTACCGTAAACGAGGTTCTTGTAAACAGAGCCGTCCCAAACTTTGGGGTGGCTGTGTCTTTTTGATTTTAATTTCCCTAAGCTATAGGACCATAAGTGGAAGTGCCCTAGGCTCTGTTGCTTTGTTTTTTAGATGTTTCAGGAAACACCATACACTTCTCCCGAGTGGCTGTTGGCAATTTACATCCCGCCCATCAGCATAACAAGGCTCCCAGTTCTCCATGGCCTGTCCTGCCTTTCTGGATTTTACACTTTTTTCAGATGGCCCTTTTGACGGGGGGGAAGTGAGACTTCATTGTAGTGCAGATTTCCTTTGCAAGCTTGCTTGGTTGGCCAAAAAGTGCGTATGCGTTTTTTCCTGAATATATTCAGGAAAAAACGCATACGCCCTTTTTGGCCAAGTGCATCATTGTCGACCTTCTGCCTCTTTTCCTATGCTTTAAATGCAATTCCAGTCTACCTCCTGAAATCGGTTTCCTGCAATTCTGCCCGGCTTTCAAGTCCTCTTGGCAGCCTTACTTCAGTATATTTTTGGATGATAGCTGTCATTTATAACTCTGCAGGTTTGTGAATTACAGTGCCCCTGAGCTCCTTTCTTCAACTCGCTTTCTTGTGAGCTGGCCGCAACACCGCAGGATTGCTTCAGGCCCTAATCTGGTTCCGGCATGGCATGCTGAGCCTTTGGTTAATTCCTCTTCCTGGTGGGAAATGAGAGTTAAATTTTCCCGTCCAGACACCTCCAGCTAGTCTCTCATTGGTTCTCCCTATTCCTGTTCATCTTCCGCGGAATTTGCAAACTGGGCCAAACAGGAGGTTAAAGGCACTGACTCTCCAAGTCGGGAGAGTGTTAGTAAAGCATCTGGAATGTTGCACCCGAGTACCAGGGGACGAGAACTGAGACATATTTCAACACGTCTCCCGATCACACGGTTGATCATACTCTGGGTTCCACATGCATGTTTTAGCTGAAGGAAGAATCCCTTAAACCTGGAGAGTTGAGACCCGTGGAATGGGTACCATGCAATATGACTTCAAAGGGTCTTCATTTGCTCACCAAAACTCTCCAATCCTATCACTGCTGCGTTTTTGCCCCTGTACTCAAGATTGATTCACTTTCAGAGACATAGCAATCCATAGGTTTTAAGATACTTACTAGTCAGGTACATTATTAGGCGTTTAATATGGGGTTTTGAGTCCATTTCGTTGAGCAAGGAGTAGCTCTTGTCTATTACATATTTGGCTTAAGGAACTTTATCTGTGCTCATTTCAATCTCTGGTTTTATGCAGCACCCCAACTCACCTTTCCCCTTAAGCAAGCATAAGTTGATTTTCTAAATTTGGGACCATGTTCTGTTTTGAAATTCAGTTCCTGTGTAGCCAAGTTTACATTCCGTGTATTAGTGATATCTTATGATGTTTCTTTTTCTGTGTGACTTATTTCAGTTAGAATCATCATACCTGAATCCACTCATTATGCTGCTATGGGCCTGATGACATAGATGTCATTGCTGAGTGATATTGCATTGTACGTAAGTACCACAACTTCTTTATCCATTTTTCGCTTTATGCGATATTGAACTTGTACCGTAAACGAGTTTCTTGTAAACAGAGCCATCCCAAACTTTGGGGTGGCTGTGTCTTTTTGATTTTAATTTCCCTAAGCTATAGGACCATAAGTGGAAGTGCCCTAGGCTCTGTTGCTTTGTTTTTTAGATGTTTCAGGAAACACCATACACTTCTCCCGAGTGGCTGTTGGCAATTTACATCCCGCCCATCAGCATAACAAGGCTCCCAGTTCTCCATGGCCTGTCCTGCCTTTCTGGATTTTACACTTTTTTCAGATGGCCCTTTTGACGGGGGGGAAGTGAGACTTCATTGTAGTGCAGATTTCCTTTGCAAGCTTGCTTGTTTGGCCAAAAAGGGCGTATGCGTTTTTTCCTGAATATATTCAGGAAAAAACGCATACGCCCTTTTTGGCCAAGTGCATCATTGTCGACCTTCTGCCTCTTTTCCTATGCTTTAAATGCAATTCCAGTCTACCTCCTGAAATCGGTTTCCTGCAATTCTGCCCGGCTTTCAAGTCCTCTTGGCAGCCTTACTTCAGTATATTTTTGGATGATAGCTGTCATTTATAACTCTGCAGGTTTGTGAATTACAGTGCCCCTGAGCTCCTTTCTTCAACTCGCTTTCTTGTGAGCTGGCCGCAACACCGCAGGATTGCTTCAGGCCCTAATCTGGTTCCGGCATGGCATGCTGAGCCTTTGGTTAATTCCTCTTCCTGGTGGGAAATGAGAGTTAAATTTTCCCGTCCAGACACCTCCAGCTAGTCTCTCATTGGTTCTCCCTATTCCTGTTCATCTTCCGCGGAATTTGCAAACTGGGCCAAACAGGAGGTTAAAGGCACTGACTCTCCAAGTCGGGAGAGTGTTAGTAAAGCATCTGGAATGTTGCACCCGAGTACCAGGGGACGAGAACTGAGACATATTTCAACACGTCTCCCGATCACACGGTTGATCATACTCTGGGTTCCACATGCATGTTTTAGCTGAAGGAAGAATCCCTTAAACCTGGAGAGTTGAGACCCGTGGAATGGGTACCATGCAATATGACTTCAAAGGGTCTTCATTTGCTCACCAAAACTCTCCAATCCTATCACTGCTGCGTTTTTGCCCCTGTACTCACGATTGATTCACTTTCAGAGACATAGCAATCCATAGGTTTTAAGATACTTACTAGTCAGGTACATTATTAGGCGTTTAATATGGGGTTTTGAGTCCATTTCGTTGAGCAAGGAGTAGCTCTTGTCTATTACATATTTGGCTTAAGGAACTTTATCTGTGCTCATTTCAATCTCTGGTTTTATGCAGCACCCCAACTCACCTTTCCCCTTAAGCAAGCATAAGTTGATTTTCTAAATTTGGGACCATGTTCTGTTTTGAAATTCAGTTCCTGTGTAGCCAAGTTTACATTCCGTGTATTAGTGATATCTTATGATGTTTCTTTTTCTGTGTGACTTATTTCAGTTAGAATCATCATACCTGAATCCACTCATTATGCTGCTATGGGCCTGATGACATAGATGTCATTGCTGAGTGATATTGCATTGTACGTAAGTACCACAACTTCTTTATCCATTTTCCGCTTTATGCGATATTGAACTTGTACCGTAAACGAGTTTCTTGTAAACAGAGCCATCCCAAACTTTGGGGTGGCTGTGTCTTTTTGATTTTAATTTCCCTAAGCTATAGGACCATAAGTGGAAGTGCCCTAGGCTCTGTTGCTTTGTTTTTTAGATGTTTCAGGAAACACCATACACTTCTCCCGAGTGGCTGTTGGCAATTTACATCCCGCCCATCAGCATAACAAGGCTCCCAGTTCTCCATGGCCTGTCCTGCCTTTCTGGATTTTACACTTTTTTCAGATGGCCCTTTTGACGGGGGGGAAGTGAGACTTCATTGTAGTGCAGATTTCCTTTGCAAGCTTGCTTGGTTGGCCAAAAAGGGCGTATGCGTTTTTTCCTGAATATATTCAGGAAAAAACGCATACGCCCTTTTTGGCCAAGTGCATCATTGTCGACCTTCTGCCTCTTTTCCTATGCTTTAAATGCAATTCCAGTCTACCTCCTGAAATCGGTTTCCTGCAATTCTGCCCGGCTTTCAAGTCCTCTTGGCAGCCTTACTTCAGTATATTTTTGGATGATAGCTGTCATTTATAACTCTGCAGGTTTGTGAATTACAGTGCCCCTGAGCTCCTTTCTTCAACTCGCTTTCTTGTGAGCTGGCCGCAACACCGCAGGATTGCTTCAGGCCCTAATCTGGTTCCGGCATGGCACGCTGAGCCTTTGGTTAATTCCTCTTCCTGGTGGGAAATGAGAGTTAAATTTTCCCGTCCAGACACCTCCAGCTAGTCTCTCATTGGTTCTCCCTATTCCTGTTCATCTTCCGCGGAATTTGCAAACTGGGCCAAACAGGAGGTTAAAGGCACTGACTCTCCAAGTCGGGAGAGTGTTAGTAAAGCATCTGGAATGTTGCACCCGAGTACCAGGGGACGAGAACTGAGACATATTTCAACACGTCTCCCGATCACACGGTTGATCATACTCTGGGTTCCACATGCATGTTTTAGCTGAAGGAAGAATCCCTTAAACCTGGAGAGTTGAGACCCGTGGAATGGGTACCATGCAATATGACTTCAAAGGGTCTTCATTTGCTCACCAAAACTCTCCAATCCTATCACTGCTGCGTTTTTGCCCCTGTACTCACGATTGATTCACTTTCAGAGACATAGCAATCCATAGGTTTTAAGATACTTACTAGTCAGGTACATTATTAGGCGTTTAATATGGGGTTTTGAGTCCATTTCGTTGAGCAAGGAGTAGCTCTTGTCTATTACATATTTGGCTTAAGGAACTTTATCTGTGCTCATTTCAATCTCTGGTTTTATGCAGCACCCCAACTCACCTTTCCCCTTAAGCAAGCATAAGTTGATTTTCTAAATTTGGGACCATGTTCTGTTTTGAAATTCAGTTCCTGTGTAGCCAAGTTTACATTCCGTGTATTAGTGATATCTTATGATGTTTCTTTTTCTGTGTGACTTATTTCAGTTAGAATCATCATACCTGAATCCACTCATTATGCTGCTATGGGCCTGATGACATAGATGTCATTGCTGAGTGATATTGCATTGTACGTAAGTACCACAACTTCTTTATCCATTTTTCGCTTTATGCGATATTGAACTTGTACCGTAAACGAGTTTCTTGTAAACAGAGCCATCCCAAACTTTGGGGTGGCTGTGTCTTTTTGATTTTAATTTCCCTAAGCTATAGGACCATAAGTGGAAGTGCCCTAGGCTCTGTTGCTTTGTTTTTTAGATGTTTCAGGAAACACCATACACTTCTCCCGAGTGGCTGTTGGCAATTTACATCCCGCCCATCAGCATAACAAGGCTCCCAGTTCTCCATGGCCTGTCCTGCCTTTCTGGATTTTACACTTTTTTCAGATGGCCCTTTTGACGGGGGGGAAGTGAGACTTCATTGTAGTGCAGATTTCCTTTGCAAGCTTGCTTGGTTGGCCAAAAAGGGCGTATGCGTTTTTTCCTGAATATATTCAGGAAAAAACGCATACGCCCTTTTTGGCCAAGTGCATCATTGTCGACCTTCTGCCTCTTTTCCTATGCTTTAAATGCAATTCCAGTCTACCTCCTGAAATCGGTTTCCTGCAATTCTGCCCGGCTTTCAAGTCCTCTTGGCAGCCTTACTTCAGTATATTTTTGGATGATAGCTGTCATTTATAACTCTGCAGGTTTGTGAATTACAGTGCCCCTGAGCTCCTTTCTTCAACTCGCTTTCTTGTGAGCTGGCCGCAACACCGCAGGATTGCTTCAGGCCCTAATCTGGTTCCGGCATGGCATGCTGAGCCTTTGGTTAATTCCTCTTCCTGGTGGGAAATGAGAGTTAAATTTTCCCGTCCAGACACCTCCAGCTAGTCTCTCATTGGTTCTCCCTATTCCTGTTCATCTTCCGCGGAATTTGCAAACTGGGCCAAACAGGAGGTTAAAGGCACTGACTCTCCAAGTCGGGAGAGTGTTAGTAAAGCATCTGGAATGTTGCACCCGAGTACCAGGGGACGAGAACTGAGACATATTTCAACACGTCTCCCGATCACACGGTTGATCATACTCTGGGTTCCACATGCATGTTTTAGCTGAAGGAAGAATCCCTTAAACCTGGAGAGTTGAGACCCGTGGAATGGGTACCATGCAATATGACTTCAAAGGGTCTTCATTTGCTCACCAAAACTCTCCAATCCTATCACTGCTGCGTTTTTGCCCCTGTACTCACGATTGATTCACTTTCAGAGACATAGCAATCCATAGGTTTTAAGATACTTACTAGTCAGGTACATTATTAGGCGTTTAATATGGGGTTTTGAGTCCATTTCGTTGAGCAAGGAGTAGCTCTTGTCTATTACATATTTGGCTTAAGGAACTTTATCTGTGCTCATTTCAATCTCTGGTTTTATGCAGCACCCCAACTCACCTTTCCCCTTAAGCAAGCATAAGTTGATTTTCTAAATTTGGGACCATGTTCTGTTTTGAAATTCAGTTCCTGTGTAGCCAAGTTTACATTCCGTGTATTAGTGATATCTTATGATGTTTCTTTTTCTGTGTGACTTATTTCAGTTAGAATCATCATACCTGAATCCACTCATTATGCTGCTATGGGCCTGATGACATAGATGTCATTGCTGAGTGATATTGCATTGTACGTAAGTACCACAACTTCTTTATCCATTTTTCGCTTTATGCGATATTGAACTTGTACCGTAAACGAGTTTCTTGTAAACAGAGCCATCCCAAACTTTGGGGTGGCTGTGTCTTTTTGATTTTAATTTCCCTAAGCTATAGGACCATAAGTGGAAGTGCCCTAGGCTCTGTTGCTTTGTTTTTTAGATGTTTCAGGAAACACCATACACTTCTCCCGAGTGGCTGTTGGCAATTTACATCCCGCCCATCAGCATAACAAGGCTCCCAGTTCTCCATGGCCTGTCCTGCCTTTCTGGATTTTACACTTTTTTCAGATGGCCCTTTTGACGGGGGGGAAGTGAGACTTCATTGTAGTGCAGATTTCCTTTGCAAGCTTGCTTGGTTGGCCAAAAAGGGCGTATGCGTTTTTTCCTGAATATATTCAGGAAAAAACGCATACGCCCTTTTTGGCCAAGTGCATCATTGTCGACCTTCTGCCTCTTTTCCTATGCTTTAAATGCAATTCCAGTCTACCTCCTGAAATCGGTTTCCTGCAATTCTGCCCGGCTTTCAAGTCCTCTTGGCAGCCTTACTTCAGTATATTTTTGGATGATAGCTGTCATTTATAACTCTGCAGGTTTGTGAATTACAGTGCCCCTGAGCTCCTTTCTTCAACTCGCTTTCTTGTGAGCTGGCCGCAACACCGCAGGATTGCTTCAGGCCCTAATCTGGTTCCGGCATGGCATGCTGAGCCTTTGGTTAATTCCTCTTCCTGGTGGGAAATGAGAGTTAAATTTTCCCGTCCAGACACCTCCAGCTAGTCTCTCATTGGTTCTCCCTATTCCTGTTCATCTTCCGCGGAATTTGCAAACTGGGCCAAACAGGAGGTTAAAGGCACTGACTCTCCAAGTCGGGAGAGTGTTAGTAAAGCATCTGGAATGTTGCACCCGAGTACCAGGGGACGAGAACTGAGACATATTTCAACACGTCTCCCGATCACACGGTTGATCATACTCTGGGTTCCACATGCATGTTTTAGCTGAAGGAAGAATCCCTTAAACCTGGAGAGTTGAGACCCGTGGAATGGGTACCATGCAATATGACTTCAAAGGGTCTTCATTTGCTCACCAAAACTCTCCAATCCTATCACTGCTGCGTTTTTGCCCCTGTACTCACGATTGATTCACTTTCAGAGACATAGCAATCCATAGGTTTTAAGATACTTACTAGTCAGGTACATTATTAGGCGTTTAATATGGGGTTTTGAGTCCATTTCGTTGAGCAAGGAGTAGCTCTTGTCTATTACATATTTGGCTTAAGGAACTTTATCTGTGCTCATTTCAATCTCTGGTTTTATGCAGCACCCCAACTCACCTTTCCCCTTAAGCAAGCATAAGTTGATTTTCTAAATTTGGGACCATGTTCTGTTTTGAAATTCAGTTCCTGTGTAGCCAAGTTTACATTCCGTGTATTAGTGATATCTTATGATGTTTCTTTTTCTGTGTGACTTATTTCAGTTAGAATCATCATACCTGAATCCACTCATTATGCTGCTATGGGCCTGATGACATAGATGTCATTGCTGAGTGATATTGCATTGTACGTAAGTACCACAACTTCTTTATCCATTTTCCGCTTTATGCGATATTGAACTTGTACCGTAAACGAGTTTCTTGTAAACAGAGCCATCCCAAACTTTGGGGTGGCTGTGTCTTTTTGATTTTAATTTCCCTAAGCTATAGGACCATAAGTGGAAGTGCCCTAGGCTCTGTTGCTTTGTTTTTTAGATGTTTCAGGAAACACCATACACTTCTCCCGAGTGGCTGTTGGCAATTTACATCCCGCCCATCAGCATAACAAGGCTCCCAGTTCTCCATGGCCTGTCCTGCCTTTCTGGATTTTACACTTTTTTCAGATGGCCCTTTTGACGGGGGGGAAGTGAGACTTCATTGTAGTGCAGATTTCCTTTGCAAGCTTGCTTGGTTGGCCAAAAAGGGCGTATGCGTTTTTTCCTGAATATATTCAGGAAAAAACGCATACGCCCTTTTTGGCCAAGTGCATCATTGTCGACCTTCTGCCTCTTTTCCTATGCTTTAAATGCAATTCCAGTCTACCTCCTGAAATCGGTTTCCTGCAATTCTGCCCGGCTTTCAAGTCCTCTTGGCAGCCTTACTTCAGTATATTTTTGGATGATAGCTGTCATTTATAACTCTGCAGGTTTGTGAATTACAGTGCCCCTGAGCTCCTTTCTTCAACTCGCTTTCTTGTGAGCTGGCCGCAACACCGCAGGATTGCTTCAGGCCCTAATCTGGTTCCGGCATGGCACGCTGAGCCTTTGGTTAATTCCTCTTCCTGGTGGGAAATGAGAGTTAAATTTTCCCGTCCAGACACCTCCAGCTAGTCTCTCATTGGTTCTCCCTATTCCTGTTCATCTTCCGCGGAATTTGCAAACTGGGCCAAACAGGAGGTTAAAGGCACTGACTCTCCAAGTCGGGAGAGTGTTAGTAAAGCATCTGGAATGTTGCACCCGAGTACCAGGGGACGAGAACTGAGACATATTTCAACACGTCTCCCGATCACACGGTTGATCATACTCTGGGTTCCACATGCATGTTTTAGCTGAAGGAAGAATCCCTTAAACCTGGAGAGTTGAGACCCGTGGAATGGGTACCATGCAATATGACTTCAAAGGGTCTTCATTTGCTCACCAAAACTCTCCAATCCTATCACTGCTGCGTTTTTGCCCCTGTACTCACGATTGATTCACTTTCAGAGACATAGCAATCCATAGGTTTTAAGATACTTACTAGTCAGGTACATTATTAGGCGTTTAATATGGGGTTTTGAGTCCATTTCGTTGAGCAAGGAGTAGCTCTTGTCTATTACATATTTGGCTTAAGGAACTTTATCTGTGCTCATTTCAATCTCTGGTTTTATGCAGCACCCCAACTCACCTTTCCCCTTAAGCAAGCATAAGTTGATTTTCTAAATTTGGGACCATGTTCTGTTTTGAAATTCAGTTCCTGTGTAGCCAAGTTTACATTCCGTGTATTAGTGATATCTTATGATGTTTCTTTTTCTGTGTGACTTATTTCAGTTAGAATCATCATACCTGAATCCACTCATTATGCTGCTATGGGCCTGATGACATAGATGTCATTGCTGAGTGATATTGCATTGTACGTAAGTACCACAACTTCTTTATCCATTTTTCGCTTTATGCGATATTGAACTTGTACCGTAAACGAGTTTCTTGTAAACAGAGCCATCCCAAACTTTGGGGTGGCTGTGTCTTTTTGATTTTAATTTCCCTAAGCTATAGGACCATAAGTGGAAGTGCCCTAGGCTCTGTTGCTTTGTTTTTTAGATGTTTCAGGAAACACCATACACTTCTCCCGAGTGGCTGTTGGCAATTTACATCCCGCCCATCAGCATAACAAGGCTCCCAGTTCTCCATGGCCTGTCCTGCCTTTCTGGATTTTACACTTTTTTCAGATGGCCCTTTTGACGGGGGGGAAGTGAGACTTCATTGTAGTGCAGATTTCCTTTGCAAGCTTGCTTGGTTGGCCAAAAAGGGCGTATGCGTTTTTTCCTGAATATATTCAGGAAAAAACGCATACGCCCTTTTTGGCCAAGTGCATCATTGTCGACCTTCTGCCTCTTTTCCTATGCTTTAAATGCAATTCCAGTCTACCTCCTGAAATCGGTTTCCTGCAATTCTGCCCGGCTTTCAAGTCCTCTTGGCAGCCTTACTTCAGTATATTTTTGGATGATAGCTGTCATTTATAACTCTGCAGGTTTGTGAATTACAGTGCCCCTGAGCTCCTTTCTTCAACTCGCTTTCTTGTGAGCTGGCCGCAACACCGCAGGATTGCTTCAGGCCCTAATCTGGTTCCGGCATGGCATGCTGAGCCTTTGGTTAATTCCTCTTCCTGGTGGGAAATGAGAGTTAAATTTTCCCGTCCAGACACCTCCAGCTAGTCTCTCATTGGTTCTCCCTATTCCTGTTCATCTTCCGCGGAATTTGCAAACTGGGCCAAACAGGAGGTTAAAGGCACTGACTCTCCAAGTCGGGAGAGTGTTAGTAAAGCATCTGGAATGTTGCACCCGAGTACCAGGGGACGAGAACTGAGACATATTTCAACACGTCTCCCGATCACACGGTTGATCATACTCTGGGTTCCACATGCATGTTTTAGCTGAAGGAAGAATCCCTTAAACCTGGAGAGTTGAGACCCGTGGAATGGGTACCATGCAATATGACTTCAAAGGGTCTTCATTTGCTCACCAAAACTCTCCAATCCTATCACTGCTGCGTTTTTGCCCCTGTACTCACGATTGATTCACTTTCAGAGACATAGCAATCCATAGGTTTTAAGATACTTACTAGTCAGGTACATTATTAGGCGTTTAATATGGGGTTTTGAGTCCATTTCGTTGAGCAAGGAGTAGCTCTTGTCTATTACATATTTGGCTTAAGGAACTTTATCTGTGCTCATTTCAATCTCTGGTTTTATGCAGCACCCCAACTCACCTTTCCCCTTAAGCAAGCATAAGTTGATTTTCTAAATTTGGGACCATGTTCTGTTTTGAAATTCAGTTCCTGTGTAGCCAAGTTTACATTCCGTGTATTAGTGATATCTTATGATGTTTCTTTTTCTGTGTGACTTATTTCAGTTAGAATCATCATACCTGAATCCACTCATTATGCTGCTGTGGGCCTGATGACATAGATGTCATTGCTGAGTGATATTGCATTGTACGTAAGCACCACAACTTCTTTATCCATTTTCCGCTTTATGCGATATTGAACTTGTACCGTAAACGAGTTTCTTGTAAACAGAGCCATCCCAAACTTTGGGGTGGCTGTGTCTTTTTGATTTTAATTTCCCTAAGCTATAGGACCATAAGTGGAAGTGCCCTAGGCTCTGTTGCTTTGTTTTTTAGATGTTTCAGGAAACACCATACACTTCTCCCGAGTGGCTGTTGGCAATTTACATCCCGCCCATCAGCATAACAAGGCTCCCAGTTCTCCATGGCCTGTCCTGCCTTTCTGGATTTTACACTTTTTTCAGATGGCCCTTTTGACGGGGGGGAAGTGAGACTTCATTGTAGTGCAGATTTCCTTTGCAAGCTTGCTTGGTTGGCCAAAAAGGGCGTATGCGTTTTTTCCTGAATATATTCAGGAAAAAACGCATACGCCCTTTTTGGCCAAGTGCATCATTGTCGACCTTCTGCCTCTTTTCCTATGCTTTAAATGCAATTCCAGTCTACCTCCTGAAATCGGTTTCCTGCAATTCTGCCCGGCTTTCAAGTCCTCTTGGCAGCCTTACTTCAGTATATTTTTGGATGATAGCTGTCATTTATAACTCTGCAGGTTTGTGAATTACAGTGCCCCTGAGCTCCTTTCTTCAACTCGCTTTCTTGTGAGCTGGCCGCAACACCGCAGGATTGCTTCAGGCCCTAATCTGGTTCCGGCATGGCACGCTGAGCCTTTGGTTAATTCCTCTTCCTGGTGGGAAATGAGAGTTAAATTTTCCCGTCCAGACACCTCCAGCTAGTCTCTCATTGGTTCTCCCTATTCCTGTTCATCTTCCGTGGAATTTGCAAACTGGGCCAAAGAGGAGGTTAAAGGCACTGACTCTCCAAGTCGGGAGAGTGTTAGTAAAGCATCTGGAATGTTGCACCCGAGTACCAGGGGACGAGAACTGAGACATATTTCAACACGTCTCCCGATCACACGGTTGATCATACTCTGGGTTCCACATGCATGTTTTAGCTGAAGGAAGAATCCCTTAAACCTGGAGAGTTGAGACCCGTGGAATGGGTACCATGCAATATGACTTCAAAGGGTCTTCATTTGCTCACCAAAACTCTCCAATCCTATCACTGCTGCGTTTTTGCCCCTGTACTCACGATTGATTCACTTTCAGAGACATAGCAATCCATAGGTTTTAAGATACTTACTAGTCAGGTACATTATTAGGCGTTTAATATGGGGTTTTGAGTCCATTTCGTTGAGCAAGGAGTAGCTCTTGTCTATTACATATTTGGCTTAAGGAACTTTATCTGTGCTCATTTCAATCTCTGGTTTTATGCAGCACCCCAACTCACCTTTCCCCTTAAGCAAGCATAAGTTGATTTTCTAAATTTGGGACCATGTTCTGTTTTGAAATTCAGTTCCTGTGTAGCCAAGTTTACATTCCGTGTATTAGTGATATCTTATGATGTTTCTTTTTCTGTGTGACTTATTTCAGTTAGAATCATCATACCTGAATCCACTCATTATGCTGCTATGGGCCTGATGACATAGATGTCATTGCTGAGTGATATTGCATTGTACGTAAGTACCACAACTTCTTTATCCATTTTTCGCTTTATGCGATATTGAACTTGTACCGTAAACGAGTTTCTTGTAAACAGAGCCATCCCAAACTTTGGGGTGGCTGTGTCTTTTTGATTTTAATTTCCCTAAGCTATAGGACCATAAGTGGAAGTGCCCTAGGCTCTGTTGCTTTGTTTTTTAGATGTTTCAGGAAACACCATACACTTCTCCCGAGTGGCTGTTGGCAATTTACATCCCGCCCATCAGCATAACAAGGCTCCCAGTTCTCCATGGCCTGTCCTGCCTTTCTGGATTTTACACTTTTTTCAGATGGCCCTTCTGACGGGGGGGAAGTGAGACTTCATTGTAGTGCAGATTTCCTTTGCAAGCTTGCTTGGTTGGCCAAAAAGGGCGTATGCGTTTTTTCCTGAATATATTCAGGAAAAAACGCATACGCCCTTTTTGGCCAAGTGCATCATTGTCGACCTTCTGCCTCTTTTCCTATGCTTTAAATGCAATTCCAGTCTACCTCCTGAAATCGGTTTCCTGCAATTCTGCCCGGCTTTCAAGTCCTCTTGGCAGCCTTACTTCAGTATATTTTTGGATGATAGCTGTCATTTATAACTCTGCAGGTTTGTGAATTACAGTGCCCCTGAGCTCCTTTCTTCAACTCGCTTTCTTGTGAGCTGGCCGCAACACCGCACGATTGCTTCAGGCCCTAATCTGGTTCCGGCATGGCATGCTGAGCCTTTGGTTAATTCCTCTTCCTGGTGGGAAATGAGAGTTAAATTTTCTCGTCCAGACACCTCCAGCTAGTCTCTCATTGGTTCTCCCTATTCCTGTTCATCTTCCGCGGAATTTGCAAACTGGGCCAAACAGGAGGTTAAAGGCACTGACTCTCCAAGTCGGGAGAGTGTTAGTAAAGCATCTGGAATGTTACACCCGAGTACCAGGGGACGAGAACTGAGACATATTTCAACACGTCTCCCGATCACACGGTTGATCATACTCTGGGTTCCACATGCATGTTTTAGCTGAAGGAAGATTCCCTTAAACCTGGAGAGTTGAGACCCGTGGAATGGGTACCATGCAATATGACTTCAAAGGGTCTTCATTTGCTCACCAAAACTCTCCAATCCTATCACTGCTGCGTTTTTGCCCCTGTACTCACGATTGATTCACTTTCAGAGACATAGCAATCCATAGGTTTTAAGATACTTACTAGTCAGGTACATTATTAGGCGTTTAATATGGGGTTTTGAGTCCATTTCGTTGAGCAAGGAGTAGCTCTTGTCTATTACATATTTGGCTTAAGGAACTTTATCTGTGCCCATTTCAATCTCTGGTTTTATGCAGCACCCCAACTCACCTTTCCCCTTAAGCAAGCATAAGTTGATTTTCTAAATTTGGGACCATGTTCTGTTTTGAAATTCAGTTCCTGTGTAGCCAAGTTTACATTCCGTGTATTAGTGATATCTTATGATGTTTCTTTTTCTGTGTGACTTATTTCAGTTAGAATCATCATACCTGAATCCACTCATTATGCTGCTATGGGCCTGATGACATAGATGTCATTGCTGAGTGATATTGCATTGTACGTAAGTACCACAACTTCTTTATCCATTTTCCGCTTTATGCGATATTGAACTTGTACCGTAAACGAGTTTCTTGTAAACAGAGCCATCCCAAACTTTGGGGTGGCTGTGTCTTTTTGATTTTAATTTCCCTAAGCTATAGGACCATAAGTGGAAGTGCCCTAGGCTCTGTTGCTTTGTTTTTTAGATGTTTCAGGAAACACCATACACTTCTCCCGAGTGGCTGTTGGCAATTTACATCCCGCCCATCAGCATAACAAGGCTCCCAGTTCTCCATGGCCTGTCCTGCCTTTCTGGATTTTACACTTTTTTCAGATGGCCCTTTTGACGGGGGGGAAGTGAGACTTCATTGTAGTGCAGATTTCCTTTGCAAGCTTGCTTGGTTGGCCAAAAAGGGCGTATGCGTTTTTTCCTGAATATATTCAGGAAAAAACGCATACGCCCTTTTTGGCCAAGTGCATCATTGTCGACCTTCTGCCTCTTTTCCTATGCCTTAAATGCAATTCCACTCTACCTCCTGAAATCGGTTTCCTGCAATTCTGCCCGGCTTTCAAGTCCTCTTGGCAGCCTTACTTCAGTATATTTTTGGATGATAGCTGTCATTTATAACTCTGCAGGTTTGTGAATTACAGTGCCCCTGAGCTCCTTTCTTCAACTCGCTTTCTTGTGAGCTGGCCGCAACACCGCAGGATTGCTTCAGGCCCTAATCTGGTTCCGGCATGGCACGCTGAGCCTTTGGTTAATTCCTATTCCTGGTGGGAAATGAGAGTTAAATTTTCCCGTCCAGACACCTCCAGCTAGTCTCTCATTGGTTCTCCCTATTCCTGTTCATCTTCCGTGGAATTTGCAAACTGGGCCAAACAGGAGGTTAAAGGCACTGACTCTCCAAGTCGGGAGAGTGTTAGTAAAGCATCTGGAATGTTGCACCCGAGTACCAGGGGACGAGAACTGAGACATATTTCAACACGTCTCCCGATCACACGGTTGATCATACTCTGGGTTCCACATGCATGTTTTAGCTGAAGGAAGAATCCCTTAAACCTGGAGAGTTGAGACCCGTGGAATGGGTACCATGCAATATGATTTCAAAGGGTCTTCGTTTGCTCACCGAACCTCTCCAATCCTATCACTGCTGCGTTTTTGCCCCTGTACTCACGATTGATTCACTTTCAGAGACATAGCAATCCATAGGTTTTAAGATACTTACTAGTCAGGTACATTATTAGGCGTTTAATATGGGGTTTTGAGTCCATTTCGTTGAGCAAGGAGTAGCTCTTGTCTATTACATATTTGGCTTAAGGAACTTTATCTGTGCTCATTTCAATCTCTGGTTTTATGCAGCACCCCAACTCACCTTTCCCCTTAAGCAAGCATAAGTTGATTTTCTAAATTTGGGACCATGTTCTGTTTTGAAATTCAGTTCCTGTGTAGCCAAGTTTACATTCCGTGTATTAGTGATATCTTATGATGTTTGTTTTTCTGTGTGACTTATTTCAGTTAGAATCATCATACCTGAATCCACTCATTATGCTGCTATGGGCCTGATGACATAGATGTCATTGCTGAGTGATATTGCATTGTACGTAAGTACCACAACTTCTTTATCCATTTTTCGCTTTATGCGATATTGAACTTGTACCGTAAACGAGTTTCTTGTAAACAGAGCCGTCCCAAACTTAGGGGTGGCTGTGTCTTTTTGATTTTAATTTCCCTAAGCTATAGGACCATAAGTGGAAGTGCCCTAGGCTCTGTTGCTTTGTTTTTTAGATGTTTCAGGAATCACCATACACTTCTCCCGATTGGCTTTTGGCAATGTACATCCCGCCCATCAGCATAACAAGGCTCCCAGTTCTCCATGGCCTGTCCTGCCTTTCTGGATTTTACACTTTTTTCAGATGGCCCTTTTGACCGGGGGGAAGTGAGACTTCATTGTAGTGCAGATTTCCTTTGCAAGCTTGCTTGGTTGGCCAAAAAGTGCGTATGCGTTTTTTCCTGAATATATTCAGGAAAAAACGCATACGCCCTTTTTGGCCAAGTGCATCATTGTCGACCTTCTGCCTCTTTTCCTATGCTTTAAATGCAATTCCAGTCTACCTCCTGAAATCGGTTTCTTGCAATTCTGCCCGGCTTTCAAGTCCTCTTGGCAGCCTTACTTCAGTATATTTTTGGATGATAGCTGTCATTTATAACTCTGCAGGTTTGTGAATTACAGTGCCCCTGAGCTCCTTTCTTCAACTCGCTTTCTTGTGAGCTGGCCGCAACACCGCAGGATTGCTTCAGGCCCTAATCTGGTTCCGGCATGGCACGCTGAGCCTTTGGTTAATTCCTCTTCCTGGTGGGAAATGAGAGTTAAATTTTCCCGTCCAGACACCTCCAGCTAGTCTCTCATTGGTTCTCCCTATTCCTGTTCATCTTCCGTGGAATTTGCAAACTGGGCCAAACAGGAGGTTAAAGGCACTGACTCTCCAAGTCGGGAGAGTGTTAGTAAAGCATCTGGAATGTTGCACCCGAGTACCAGGGGACGAGAACTGAGACATATTTCAACACGTCTCCCGATCACACGGTTGATCATACTCTGGGTTCCACATGCATGTTTTAGCTGAAGGAAGAATCCCTTAAACCTGGAGAGTTGAGACCAGAGGAATGGGTACCATGCAATATGACTTCAAAGGGTCTTCATTTGCTCACCAAAACTCTCCAATCCTATCACTGCTGCGTTTTTGCCGCTGTACTCACGATTGATTCACTTTCAGAGACATAGCAATCCATAGGTTTTAAGATACTTACTAGTCTGGTACATTATTAGGCGTTTAATATGGGGTTTTGAGTCCATTTCGTTGAGCAAGGAGTAGCTCTTGTCTATTACATTTTTGGCTTAAGGAACTTTATCTGTGCTCATTTCAATCTCTGGTTTTATGCAGCACCCCAACTCACCTTTCCCCTTAAGCAAGCATAAGTTGATTTTCTAAATTTGGGACCATGTTCTGTTTTGAAATTCAGTTCCTGTGTAGCCAAGTTTACATTCCGTGTATTAGTGATATCTTATGATGTTTCTTTTTCTGTGTGACTTATTTCAGTTAGAATCATCATACCTGAATCCACTCATCATGCTGCTATGGGCCTGATGACATAGATGTCATTGCTGAGTGATATTGCATTGTACGTAAGTACCACAACTTCTTTATCCATTTTTCGCTTTATGCGATATTGAACTTGTACCGTAAACGAGTTTCTTGTAAACAGAGCCATCCCAAACTTTGGGGTGGCTGTGTCTTTTTGATTTTAATTTCCCTAAGCTATAGGACCATAAGTGGAAGTGCCCTAGGCTCTGTTGCTTTGTTTTTTAGATGTTTCAGGAATCACCATACACTTCTCCCGATTGGCTTTTGGCAATGTACATCCCGCCCATCAGCATAACAAGGCTCCCAGTTCTCCATGGCCTGTCCTGCCTTTCTGGATTTTACACTTTTTTCAGATGGCCCTTTTGACCGGGGGGAAGTGAGACTTCATTGTAGTGCAGATTTCCTTTGCAAGCTTGCTTGGTTGGCCAAAAAGGGCGTATGCGTTTTTTCCTGAATATATTCAGGAAAAAACGCATACGCCCTTTTTGGCCAAGTGCATCATTGTCGACCTTCTGCCTCTTTTCCTATGCCTTAAATGCAATTCCACTCTACCTCCTGAAATCGGTTTCCTGCAATTCTGCCCGGCTTTCAAGTCCTCTTGGCAGCCTTACTTCAGTATATTTTTGGATGATAGCTGTCATTTATAACTCTGCAGGTTTGTGAATTACAGTGCCCCTGAGCTCCTTTCTTCAACTCGCTTTCTTGTGAGCTGGCCGCAACACCGCAGGATTGCTTCAGGCCCTAATCTGGTTCCGGCATGGCACGCTGAGCCTTTGGTTAATTCCTATTCCTGGTGGGAAATGAGAGTTAAATTTTCCCGTCCAGACACCTCCAGCTAGTCTCTCATTGGTTCTCCCTATTCCTGTTCATCTTCCGTGGAATTTGCAAACTGGGCCAAACAGGAGGTTAAAGGCACTGACTCTCCAAGTCGGGAGAGTGTTAGTAAAGCATCTGGAATGTTGCACCCGAGTACCAGGGGACGAGAACTGAGACATATTTCAACACGTCTCCCGATCACACGGTTGATCATACTCTGGGTTCCACATGCATGTTTTAGCTGAAGGAAGAATCCCTTAAACCTGGAGAGTTGAGACCCGTGGAATGGGTACCATGCAATATGATTTCAAAGGGTCTTCGTTTGCTCACCGAACCTCTCCAATCCTATCACTGCTGCGTTTTTGCCCCTGTACTCACGATTGATTCACTTTCAGAGACATAGCAATCCATAGGTTTTAAGATACTTACTAGTCAGGTACATTATTAGGCGTTTAATATGGGGTTTTGAGTCCATTTCGTTGAGCAAGGAGTAGCTCTTGTCTATTACATATTTGGCTTAAGGAACTTTATCTGTGCTCATTTCAATCTCTGGTTTTATGCAGCACCCCAACTCACCTTTCCCCTTAAGCAAGCATAAGTTGATTTTCTAAATTTGGGACCATGTTCTGTTTTGAAATTCAGTTCCTGTGTAGCCAAGTTTACATTCCGTGTATTAGTGATATCTTATGATGTTTGTTTTTCTGTGTGACTTATTTCAGTTAGAATCATCATACCTGAATCCACTCATTATGCTGCTATGGGCCTGATGACATAGATGTCATTGCTGAGTGATATTGCATTGTACGTAAGTACCACAACTTCTTTATCCATTTTTCGCTTTATGCGATATTGAACTTGTACCGTAAACGAGTTTCTTGTAAACAGAGCCGTCCCAAACTTAGGGGTGGCTGTGTCTTTTTGATTTTAATTTCCCTAAGCTATAGGACCATAAGTGGAAGTGCCCTAGGCTCTGTTGCTTTGTTTTTTAGATGTTTCAGGAATCACCATACACTTCTCCCGATTGGCTTTTGGCAATGTACATCCCGCCCATCAGCATAACAAGGCTCCCAGTTCTCCATGGCCTGTCCTGCCTTTCTGGATTTTACACTTTTTTCAGATGGCCCTTTTGACCGGGGGGAAGTGAGACTTCATTGTAGTGCAGATTTCCTTTGCAAGCTTGCTTGGTTGGCCAAAAAGTGCGTATGCGTTTTTTCCTGAATATATTCAGGAAAAAACGCATACGCCCTTTTTGGCCAAGTGCATCATTGTCGACCTTCTGCCTCTTTTCCTATGCTTTAAATGCAATTCCAGTCTACCTCCTGAAATCGGTTTCTTGCAATTCTGCCCGGCTTTCAAGTCCTCTTGGCAGCCTTACTTCAGTATATTTTTGGATGATAGCTGTCATTTATAACTCTGCAGGTTTGTGAATTACAGTGCCCCTGAGCTCCTTTCTTCAACTCGCTTTCTTGTGAGCTGGCCGCAACACCGCAGGATTGCTTCAGGCCCTAATCTGGTTCCGGCATGGCACGCTGAGCCTTTGGTTAATTCCTCTTCCTGGTGGGAAATGAGAGTTAAATTTTCCCGTCCAGACACCTCCAGCTAGTCTCTCATTGGTTCTCCCTATTCCTGTTCATCTTCCGTGGAATTTGCAAACTGGGCCAAACAGGAGGTTAAAGGCACTGACTCTCCAAGTCGGGAGAGTGTTAGTAAAGCATCTGGAATGTTGCACCCGAGTACCAGGGGACGAGAACTGAGACATATTTCAACACGTCTCCCGATCACACGGTTGATCATACTCTGGGTTCCACATGCATGTTTTAGCTGAAGGAAGAATCCCTTAAACCTGGAGAGTTGAGACCAGAGGAATGGGTACCATGCAATATGACTTCAAAGGGTCTTCATTTGCTCACCAAAACTCTCCAATCCTATCACTGCTGCGTTTTTGCCGCTGTACTCACGATTGATTCACTTTCAGAGACATAGCAATCCATAGGTTTTAAGATACTTACTAGTCTGGTACATTATTAGGCGTTTAATATGGGGTTTTGAGTCCATTTCGTTGAGCAAGGAGTAGCTCTTGTCTATTACATTTTTGGCTTAAGGAACTTTATCTGTGCTCATTTCAATCTCTGGTTTTATGCAGCACCCCAACTCACCTTTCCCCTTAAGCAAGCATAAGTTGATTTTCTAAATTTGGGACCATGTTCTGTTTTGAAATTCAGTTCCTGTGTAGCCAAGTTTACATTCCGTGTATTAGTGATATCTTATGATGTTTCTTTTTCTGTGTGACTTATTTCAGTTAGAATCATCATACCTGAATCCACTCATCATGCTGCTATGGGCCTGATGACATAGATGTCATTGCTGAGTGATATTGCATTGTACGTAAGTACCACAACTTCTTTATCCATTTTTCGCTTTATGCGATATTGAACTTGTACCGTAAACGAGTTTCTTGTAAACAGAGCCATCCCAAACTTTGGGGTGGCTGTGTCTTTTTGATTTTAATTTCCCTAAGCTATAGGACCATAAGTGGAAGTGCCCTAGGCTCTGTTGCTTTGTTTTTTAGATGTTTCAGGAATCACCATACACTTCTCCCGATTGGCTTTTGGCAATGTACATCCCGCCCATCAGCATAACAAGGCTCCCAGTTCTCCATGGCCTGTCCTGCCTTTCTGGATTTTACACTTTTTTCAGATGGCCCTTTTGACCGGGGGGAAGTGAGACTTCATTGTAGTGCAGATTTCCTTTGCAAGCTTGCTTGGTTGGCCAAAAAGGGCGTATGCGTTTTTTCCTGAATATATTCAGGAAAAAACGCATACGCCCTTTTTGGCCAAGTGCATCATTGTCGACCTTCTGCCTCTTTTCCTATGCTTTAAATGCAATTCCAGTCAACCTCCTGAAATCGGTTTCCTGCAATTCTGCCCGGCTTTCAAGTCCTCTTGGCAGCCTTACTTCAGTATATTTTTGGATGATAGCTGTCATTTATAACTCTGCAGGTTTGTGAATTACAGTGCCCCTGAGCTCCTTTCTTCAACTCGCTTTCTTGTGAGCTGGCCGCAACACCGCAGGATTGCTTCAGGCCCTAATCTGGTTCCGGCATGGCACGCTGAGCCTTTGGTTAATTCCTCTTCCTGGTGGGAAATGAGAGTTAAATTTTCCCGTCCAGACACCTCCAGCTAGTCTCTCATTGGTTCTCCCTATTCCTGTTCATCTTCCGCGGAATTTGCAAACTGGGCCAAACAGGAGGTTAAAGGCACTGACTCTCCAAGTCGGGAGAGTGTTAGTAAAGCATCTGGAATGTTGCACCCGAGTACCAGGGGACGAGAACTGAGACATATTTCAACACGTCTCCCGATCACACGGTTGATCATACTCTGGGTTCCACATGCATGTTTTAGCTGAAGGAAGAATCCCTTAAACCTGGAGAGTTGAGACCCGTGGAATGGGTACCATGCAATATGACTTCAAAGGGTCTTCATTTGCTCACCAAAACTCTCCAATCCTATCACTGCTGCGTTTTTGCCCCTGTACTCACGATTGATTCACTTTCAGAGACATAGCAATCCATAGGTTTTAAGATACTTACTAGTCAGGTACATTATTAGGCGTTTAATATGGGGTTTTGAGTCCATTTCGTTGAGCAAGGAGTAGCTCTTGTCTATTACATATTTGGCTTAAGGAACTTTATCTGTGCTCATTTCAATCTCTGGTTTTATGCAGCACCCCAACTCACCTTTCCCCTTAAGCAAGCATAAGTTGATTTTCTAAATTTGGGACCATGTTCTGTTTTGAAATTCAGTTCCTGTGTAGCCAAGTTTACATTCCGTGTATTAGTGATATCTTATGATGTTTCTTTTTCTGTGTGACTTATTTCAGTTAGAATCATCATACCTGAATCCACTCATTATGCTGCTATGGGCCTGATGACATAGATGTCATTGCTGAGTGATATTGCATTGTACGTAAGTACCACAACTTCTTTATCCATTTTTCGCTTTATGCGATATTGAACTTGTACCGTAAACGAGTTTCTTGTAAACAGAGCCGTCCCAAACTTAGGGGTGGCTGTGTCTTTTTGATTTTAATTTCCCTAAGCTATAGGACCATAAGTGGAAGTGCCCTAGGCTCTGTTGCTTTGTTTTTTAGATGTTTCAGGAATCACCATACACTTCTCCCGATTGGCTTTTGGCAATGTACATCCCGCCCATCAGCATAACAAGGCTCCCAGTTCTCCATGGCCTGTCCTGCCTTTCTGGATTTTACACTTTTTTCAGATGGCCCTTTTGACCGGGGGGAAGTGAGACTTCATTGTAGTGCAGATTTCCTTTGCAAGCTTGCTTGGTTGGCCAAAAAGGGCGTATGCGTTTTTTCCTGAATATATTCAGGAAAAAACGCATACGTCCTTTTTGGCCAAGTGCATCATTGTCGACCTTCTGCCTCTTTTCCTATGCTTTAAATGCAATTCCAGTCTACCTCCTGAAATCGGTTTCTTGCAATTCTGCCCGGCTTTCAAGTCCTCTTGGCAGCCTTACTTCAGTATATTTTTGGATGATAGCTGTCATTTATAACTCTGCAGGTTTGTGAATTACAGTGCCCCTGAGCTCCTTTCTTCAACTCGCTTTCTTGTGAGCTGGCCGCAACACCGCAGGATTGCTTCAGGCCCTAATCTGGTTCCGGCATGGCACGCTGAGCCTTTGGTTAATTCCTCTTCCTGGTGGGAAATGAGAGTTAAATTTTCCCGTCCAGACACCTCCAGCTAGTCTCTCATTGGTTCTCCCTATTCCTGTTCATCTTCCGTGGAATTTGCAAACTGGGCCAAACAGGAGGTTAAAGGCACTGACTCTCCAAGTCGGGAGAGTGTTAGTAAAGCATCTGGAATGTTGCACCCGAGTACCAGGGGACGAGAACTGAGACATATTTCAACACGTCTCCCGATCACACGGTTGATCATACTCTGGGTTCCACATGCATGTTTTAGCTGAAGGAAGAATCCCTTAAACCTGGAGAGTTGAGACCAGAGGAATGGGTACCATGCAATATGACTTCAAAGGGTCTTCATTTGCTCACCAAAACTCTCCAATCCTATCACTGCTGCGTTTTTGCCGCTGTACTCACGATTGATTCACTTTCAGAGACATAGCAATCCATAGGTTTTAAGATACTTACTAGTCTGGTACATTATTAGGCGTTTAATATGGGGTTTTGAGTCCATTTCGTTGAGCAAGGAGTAGCTCTTGTCTATTACATTTTTGGCTTAAGGAACTTTATCTGTGCTCATTTCAATCTCTGGTTTTATGCAGCACCCCAACTCACCTTTCCCCTTAAGCAAGCATAAGTTGATTTTCTAAATTTGGGACCATGTTCTGTTTTGAAATTCAGTTCCTGTGTAGCCAAGTTTACATTCCGTGTATTAGTGATATCTTATGATGTTTCTTTTTCTGTGTGACTTATTTCAGTTAGAATCATCATACCTGAATCCACTCATCATGCTGCTATGGGCCTGATGACATAGATGTCATTGCTGAGTGATATTGCATTGTACGTAAGTACCACAACTTCTTTATCCATTTTTCGCTTTATGCGATATTGAACTTGTACCGTAAACGAGTTTCTTGTAAACAGAGCCATCCCAAACTTTGGGGTGGCTGTGTCTTTTTGATTTTAATTTCCCTAAGCTATAGGACCATAAGTGGAAGTGCCCTAGGCTCTGTTGCTTTGTTTTTTAGATGTTTCAGGAATCACCATACACTTCTCCCGATTGGCTTTTGGCAATGTACATCCCGCCCATCAGCATAACAAGGCTCCCAGTTCTCCATGGCCTGTCCTGCCTTTCTGGATTTTACACTTTTTTCAGATGGCCCTTTTGACCGGGGGGAAGTGAGACTTCATTGTAGTGCAGATTTCCTTTGCAAGCTTGCTTGGTTGGCCAAAAAGGGCGTATGCGTTTTTTCCTGAATATATTCAGGAAAAAACGCATACGCCCTTTTTGGCCAAGTGCATCATTGTCGACCTTCTGCCTCTTTTCCTATGCTTTAAATGCAATTCCAGTCTACCTCCTGAAATCGGTTTCCTGCAATTCTGCCCGGCTTTCAAGTCCTCTTGGCAGCCTTACTTCAGTATATTTTTGGATGATAGCTGTCATTTATAACTCTGCAGGTTTGTGAATTACAGTGCCCCTGAGCTCCTTTCTTCAACTCGCTTTCTTGTGAGCTGGCCGCAACACCGCAGGATTGCTTCAGGCCCTAATCTGGTTCCGGCATGGCACGCTGAGCCTTTGGTTAATTCCTCTTCCTGGTGGGAAATGAGAGTTAAATTTTCCCGTCCAGACACCTCCAGCTAGTCTCTCATTGGTTCTCCCTATTCCTGTTCATCTTCCGCGGAATTTGCAAACTGGGCCAAACAGGAGGTTAAAGGCACTGACTCTCCAAGTCGGGAGAGTGTTAGTAAAGCATCTGGAATGTTGCACCCGAGTACCAGGGGACGAGAACTGAGACATATTTCAACACGTCTCCCGATCACACGGTTGATCATACTCTGGGTTCCACATGCATGTTTTAGCTGAAGGAAGAATCCCTTAAACCTGGAGAGTTGAGACCCGTGGAATGGGTACCATGCAATATGACTTCAAAGGGTCTTCATTTGCTCACCAAAACTCTCCAATCCTATCACTGCTGCGTTTTTGCCCCTGTACTCACGATTGATTCACTTTCAGAGACATAGCAATCCATAGGTTTTAAGATACTTACTAGTCAGGTACATTATTAGGCGTTTAATATGGGTTTTGAGTCCATTTCGTTGAGCAAGGAGTAGCTCTTGTTTATTCCATATTTGGCTTAAGGAACTTTATCTGTGCTCATTTCAATCTCTGGTTTTATGCAGCACCCCAACTCACCTTTCCCCTTAAGCAAGCATAAGTTGGTTTTCTAAATTTAGGGACCATGTTCTGTTTTGAAATTCAGTTCCTGTGTAGCCAAGTTTACATTCCATGTATTAGTGATATCTTATGATGTTTCTTTTTCTGTGTGACTTATTTCAGTTAGAATCATCATACCTGAATCCACTCATTATGCTGCTATGGGCCTGATGACATAGATGTCATTGCTGAGTGATATTGCATTGTACGTAAGTACCACAACTTCTTTATCCATTTTTCGCTTTATGCGATATTGAACTTGTACCGTAAACGAG
Source organism: Orcinus orca (assembly GCF_937001465.1). NCBI lineage: Eukaryota > Metazoa > Chordata > Mammalia > Artiodactyla > Delphinidae > Orcinus > Orcinus orca. The sequence continues at coordinate 109,994 of NW_026044081.1, read as the reverse complement.
TTTCTTGTAAACGGAGCCATCCCAAACTTTGGGGTGGCTGTGTCTTTTTGATTTTAATTTCCCTAAGCTATAGGACCATAAGTGGAAGTGCCCTAGGCTCTGTTGCTTTGTTTTTTAGATGTTTCAGGAAACACCATACACTTCTCCCGAGTGGCTGTTGGCAATTTACATCCCGCCCATCAGCATAACAAGGCTCCCAGTTCTCCATGGCCTGTCCTGCCTTTCTGGATTTTACACTTTTTTCAGATGGCCCTTTTGACGGGGGGGGGAAGTGAGACTTCATTGTAGTGCAGATTTCCTTTGCAAGCTTGCTTGGTTGGCCAAAAAGGGCGTATGCGTTTTTTCCTGAATATATTCAGGAAAAAACGCATACGCCCTTTTTGGCCAAGTGCATCATTGTCGACCTTCTGCCTCTTTTCCTATGCTTTAAATGCAATTCCAGTCAACCTCCTGAAATCGGTTTCCTGCAATTCTGCCCGGCTTTCAAGTCCTCTTGGCAGCCTTACTTCAGTATATTTTTGGATGATAGCTGTCATTTATAACTCTGCAGGTTTGTGAATTACAGTGCCCCTGAGCTCCTTTCTTCAACTCGCTTTCTTGTGAGCTGGCCGCAACACCGCAGGATTGCTTCAGGCCCTAATCTGGTTCCGGCATGGCACGCTGAGCCTTTGGTTAATTCCTCTTCCTGGTGGGAAATGAGAGTTAAATTTTCCCGTCCAGACACCTCCAGCTAGTCTCTCATTGGTTCTCCCTATTCCTGTTCATCTTCCGCGGAATTTGCAAACTGGGCCAAACAGGAGGTTAAAGGCACTGACTCTCCAAGTCGGGAGAGTGTTAGTAAAGCATCTGGAATGTTGCACCCGAGTACCAGGGGACGAGAACTGAGACATATTTCAACAAGTCTCCCGATCACACGGTTGATCATACTCTGGGTTCCACATGCATGTTTTAGCTGAAGGAAGAATCCCTTAAACCTGGAGAGTTGAGACCCGTGGAATGGGTACCATGCAATATGACTTCAAAGGGTCTTCATTTGCTCACCAAAACTCTCCAATCCTATCACTGCTGCGTTTTTGCCCCTGTACTCACGATTGATTCACTTTCAGAGACATAGCAATCCATAGGTTTTAAGATACTTACTAGTCAGGTACATTATTAGGCGTTTAATATGGGGTTTTGAGTCCATTTCGTTGAGCAAGGAGTAGCTCTTGTCTATTACATATTTGGCTTAAGGAACTTTATCTGTGCTCATTTCAATCTCTGGTTTTATGCAGCACCCCAACTCACCTTTCCCCTTAAGCAAGCATAAGTTGGTTTTCTAAATTTGGGCCCATGTTCTGTTTTGAAATTCAGTTCCTGTGTAGCCAAGTTTACATTCCGTGTATTAGTGATATCTTATGATGTTTCTTTTTCTGTGTGACTTATTTCAGTTAGAATCATCATACCTGAATCCACTCATTATGCTGCTATGGGCCTGATGACATAGATGTCATTGCTGAGTGATATTGCATTGTACGTAAGTACCACAACTTCTTTATCCATTTTTCGCTTTATGCGATATTGAACTTGTACCGTAAACGAGTTTCTTGTAAACAGAGCCATCCCAAACTTTGGGGTGGCTGTGTCTTTTTGATTTTAATTTCCCTAAGCTATAGGACCATAAGTGGAAGTGCCCTAGGCTCTGTTGCTTTGTTTTTTAGATGTTTCAGGAAACACCATACACTTCTCCCGAGTGGCTGTTGGCAATTTACATCCCGCCCATCAGCATAACAAGGCTCCCAGTTCTCCATGGCCTGTCCTGCCTTTCTGGATTTTACACTTTTTTCAGATGGCCCTTTTGACGGGGGGGGGGGGGGGAGTGAGACTTCATTGTAGTGCAGATTTCCTTTGCAAGCTTGCTTGGTTGGCCAAAAAGGGCGTATGCGTTTTTTCCTGAATATATTCAGGAAAAAACGCATACGCCCTTTTTGGCCAAGTGCATCATTGTCGACCTTCTGCCTCTTTTCCTATGCTTTAAATGCAATTCCAGTCTACCTCCTGAAATCGGTTTCCTGCAATTCTGCCCGGCTTTCAAGTCCTCTTGGCAGCCTTACTTTAGTATATTTTTGGATGATAGCTGTCATTTATAACTCTGCAGGTTTGTGAATTACAGTGCCCCTGAGCTCCTTTCTTCAACTCGCTTTCTTGTGAGCTGGCCGCAACACCGCAGGATTGCTTCAGGCCCTAATCTGGTTCCGGCATGGCACGCTGAGCCTTTGGTTAATTCCTCTTCCTGGTGGGAAATGAGAGTTCAATTTGCCCGTCCAGACACCTCCAGCTAGTCTCTCATTGGTTCTCCCTATTCCTGTTCATCTTCCGCGGAATTTGCAAACTGGGCCAAACAGGAGGTTAAAGGCACTGACTCTCCAAGTCGGGAGAGTGTTAGTAAAGCATCTGGAATGTTGCACCCGAGTACCAGGGGACGAGAACTGAGACATATTTCAACACGTCTCCCGATCACACGGTTGATCATACTCTGGGTTCCACATGCATGTTTTAGCTGAAGGAAGAATCCCTTAAACCTGGAGAGTTGAGACCCGTGGAATGGGTACCATGCAATATGACTTCAAAGGGTCTTCATTTGCTCACCAAAACTCTCCAATCCTATCACTGCTGCGTTTTTGCCCCTGTACTCACGATTGATTCACTTTCAGAGACATAGCAATCCATAGGTTTTAAGATACTTACTAGTCAGGTACATTATTAGGCGTTTAATATGGGGTTTTGAGTCCATTTCGTTGAGCAAGGAGTAGCTCTTGTCTATTACATATTTGGCTTAAGGAACTTTATCTGTGCTCATTTCAATCTCTGGTTTTATGCAGCACCCCAACTCACCTTTCCCCTTAAGCAAGCATAAGTTGGTTTTCTAAATTTGGGACCATGTTCTGTTTTGAAATTCAGTTCCTGTGTAGCCAAGTTTACATTCCGTGTATTAGTGATATCTTATGATGTTTCTTTTTCTGTGTGACTTATTTCAGTTAGAATCATCATACCTGAATCCACTCATTATGCTGCTATGGGCCTGATGACATAGATGTCATTGCTGAGTGATATTGCATTGTACGTAAGTACCACAACTTCTTTATCCATTTTTCGCTTTATGCGATATTGAACTTGTACCGTAAACGAGTTTCTTGTAAACAGAGCCATCCCAAACTTTGGGGTGGCTGTGTCTTTTTGATTTTAATTTCCCTAAGCTATAGGACCATAAGTGGAAGTGCCCTAGGCTCTGTTGCTTTGTTTTTTAGATGTTTCAGGAAACACCATACACTTCTCCCGAGTGGCTGTTGGCAATTTACATCCCGCCCATCAGCATAACAAGGCTCCCAGTTCTCCATGGCCTGTCCTGCCTTTCTGGATTTTACACTTTTTTCAGATGGCCCTTTTGACGGGGGGGAAGTGAGACTTCATTGTAGTGCAGATTTCCTTTGCAAGCTTGCTTGGTTGGCCAAAAAGGGCGTATGCGTTTTTTCCTGAATATATTCAGGAAAAAACGCATACGCCCTTTTTGGCCAAGTGCATCATTGTCGACCTTCTGCCTCTTTTCCTATGCTTTAAATGCAATTCCAGTCAACCTCCTGAAATCGGTTTCCTGCAATTCTGCCCGGCTTTCAAGTCCTCTTGGCAGCCTTACTTCAGTATATTTTTGGATGATAGCTGTCATTTATAACTCTGCAGGTTTGTGAATTACAGTGCCCCTGAGCTCCTTTCTTCAACTCGCTTTCTTGTGAGCTGGCCGCAACACCGCAGGATTGCTTCAGGCCCTAATCTGGTTCTGGCATGGCACGCTGAGCCTTTGGTTAATTCCTCTTCCTGGTGGGAAATGAGAGTTAAATTTTCCCGTCCAGACACCTCCAGCTAGTCTCTCATTGGTTCTCCCTATTCCTGTTCATCTTCCGCGGAATTTGCAAACTGGGCCAAACAGGAGGTTAAAGGCACTGACTCTCCAAGTCGGGAGAGTGTTAGTAAAGCATCTGGAATGTTGCACCCGAGTACCAGGGGATGAGAACTGAGACATATTTCAACAAGTCTCCCGATCACACGGTTGATCATACTCTGGGTTCCACATGCATGTTTTAGCTGAAGGAAGAATCCCTTAAACCTGGAGAGTTGAGACCCGTGGAATGGGTACCATGCAATATGACTTCAAAGGGTCTTCATTTGCTCACCAAAACTCTCCAATCCTATCACTGCTGCGTTTTTGCCCCTGTACTCACGATTGATTCACTTTCAGAGACATAGCAATCCATAGGTTTTAAGATACTTACTAGTCAGGTACATTATTAGGCGTTTAATATGGGGTTTTGAGTCCATTTCGTTGAGCAAGGAGTAGCTCTTGTCTATTACATATTTGGCTTAAGGAACTTTATCTGTGCTCATTTCAATCTCTGGTTTTATGCAGCACCCCAACTCACCTTTCCCCTTAAGCAAGCATAAGTTGGTTTTCTAAATTTGGGACCATGTTCTGTTTTGAAATTCAGTTCCTGTGTAGCCAAGTTTACATTCCATGTATTAGTGATATCTTATGATGTTTCTTTTTCTGTGTGACTTATTTCAGTTAGAATCATCATACCTGAATCCACTCATTATGCTGCTATGGGCCTGATGACATAGATGTCATTGCTGAGTGATATTGCATTGTACGTAAGTACCACAACTTCTTTATCCATTTTTCGCTTTATGCGATATTGAACTTGTACCGTAAACGAGTTTCTTGTAAACAGAGCCATCCCAAACTTTGGGGTGGCTGTGTCTTTTTGATTTTAATTTCCCTAAGCTATAGGACCATAAGTGGAAGTGCCCTAGGCTCTGTTGCTTTGTTTTTTAGATGTTTCAGGAAACACCATACACTTCTCCCGAGTGGCTGTTGGCAATTTACATCCCGCCCATCAGCATAACAAGGCTCCCAGTTCTCCATGGCCTGTCCTGCCTTTCTGGATTTTACACTTTTTTCAGATGGCCCTTTTGACGGGGGGGAAGTGAGACTTCATTGTAGTGCAGATTTCCTTTGCAAGCTTGCTTGGTTGGCCAAAAAGGGCGTATGCGTTTTTTCCTGAATATATTCAGGAAAAAACGCATACGCCCTTTTTGGCCAAGTGCATCATTGTCGACCTTCTGCCTCTTTTCCTATGCTTTAAATGCAATTCCAGTCAACCTCCTGAAATCGGTTTCCTGTAATTCTGCCCGGCTTTCAAGTCCTCTTGGCAGCCTTACTTCAGTATATTTTTGGATGATAGCTGTCATTTATAACTCTGCAGGTTTGTGAATTACAGTGCCCCTGAGCTCCTTTCTTCAACTCGCTTTCTTGTGAGCTGGCCGCAACACCGCAGGATTGCTTCAGGCCCTAATCTGGTTCCGGCATGGCACGCTGAGCCTTTGCTTAATTCCTCTTCCTGGTGGGAAATGAGAGTTAAATTTTCCCGTCCAGACACCTCCAGCTAGTCTCTCATTGGTTCTCCCTATTCCTGTTCATCTTCCGCGGAATTTGCAAACTGGGCCAAACAGGAGGTTAAAGGCACTGACTCTCCAAGTCGGGAGAGTGTTAGTAAAGCATCTGGAATGTTGCACCCGAGTACCAGGGGACGAGAACTGAGACATATTTCAACACGTCTCCCGATCACACGGTTGATCATACTCTGGGTTCCACATGCATGTTTTAGCTGAAGGAAGAATCCCTTAAACCTGGAGAGTTGAGACCCGTGGAATGGGTACCATGCAATATGACTTCAAAGGGTCTTCATTTGCTCACCAAAACTCTCCAATCCTATCACTGCTGCGTTTTTGCCCCTGTACTCACGATTGATTCACTTTCAGAGACATAGCAATCCATAGGTTTTAAGATACTTACTAGTCAGGTACATTATTAGGCGTTTAATATGGGGTTTTGAGTCCATTTCGTTGAGCAAGGAGTAGCTCTTGTCTATTACATATTTGGCTTAAGGAACTTTATCTGTGCTCATTTCAATCTCTGGTTTTATGCAGCACCCCAACTCACCTTTCCCCTTAAGCAAGCATAAGTTGGTTTTCTAAATTTGGGACCATGTTCTGTTTTGAAATTCAGTTCCTGTGTAGCCAAGTTTACATTCCGTGTATTAGTGATATCTTATGATGTTTCTTTTTCTGTGTGACTTATTTCAGTTAGAATCATCATACCTGAATCCACTCATTATGCTGCTATGGGCCTGATGACATAGATGTCATTGCTGAGTGATATTGCATTGTACGTAAGTACCACAACTTCTTTATCCATTTTTCGCTTTATGCGATATTGAACTTGTACCGTAAACGAGTTTCTTGTAAACAGAGCCATCCCAAACTTTGGGGTGGCTGTGTCTTTTTGATTTTAATTTCCCTAAGCTATAGGACCATAAGTGGAAGTGCCCTAGGCTCTGTTGCTTTGTTTTTTAGATGTTTCAGGAAACACCATACACTTCTCCCGAGTGGCTGTTGGCAATTTACATCCCGCCCATCAGCATAACAAGGCTCCCAGTTCTCCATGGCCTGTCCTGCCTTTCTGGATTTTACACTTTTTTCAGATGGCCCTTTTGACGGGGGGGAAGTGAGACTTCATTGTAGTGCAGATTTCCTTTGCAAGCTTGCTTGGTTGGCCAAAAAGGGCGTATGCGTTTTTTCCTGAATATATTCAGGAAAAAACGCATACGCCCTTTTTGGCCAAGTGCATCATTGTCGACCTTCTGCCTCTTTTCCTATGCTTTAAATGCAATTCCAGTCTACCTCCTGAAATCGGTTTCCTGCAATTCTGCCCGGCTTTCAAGTCCTCTTGGCAGCCTTACTTCAGTATATTTTTGGATGATAGCTGTCATTTATAACTCTGCAGGTTTGTGAATTACAGTGCCCCTGAGCTCCTTTCTTCAACTCGCTTTCTTGTGAGCTGGCCGCAACACCGCAGGATTGCTTCAGGCCCTAATCTGGTTCCGGCATGGCACGCTGAGCCTTTGGTTAATTCCTCTTCCTGGTGGGAAATGAGAGTTAAATTTTCCCGTCCAGACACCTCCAGCTAGTCTCTCATTGGTTCTCCCTATTCCTGTTCATCTTCCGCGGAATTTGCAAACTGGGCCAAACAGGAGGTTAAAGGCACTGACTCTACAAGTCGGGAGAGTGTTAGTAAAGCATCTGGATTGTTGCACCCGAGTACCAGGGGACGAGAACTGAGACATATTTCAACACGTCTCCCGATCACACGGTTGATCATACTCTGGGTTCCACATGCATGTTTTAGCTGAAGGAAGAATCCCTTAAACCTGGAGAGTTGAGACCCGTGGAATGGGTACCATGCAATATGACTTCAAAGGGTCTTCATTTGCTCACCAAAACTCTCCAATCCTATCACTGCTGCGTTTTTGCCCCTGTACTCACGATTGATTCACTTTCAGAGACATAGCAATCCATAGGTTTTAAGATACTTACTAGTCAGGTACATTATTAGGCGTTTAATATGGGGTTTTGAGTCCATTTCGTTGAGCAAGGAGTAGCTCTTGTCTATTACATATTTGGCTTAAGGAACTTTATCTGTGCTCATTTCAATCTCTGGTTTTATGCAGCACCCCAACTCACCTTTCCCCTTAAGCAAGCATAAGTTGGTTTTCTAAATTTGGGACCATGTTCTGTTTTGAAATTCAGTTCCTGTGTAGCCAAGTTTACATTCCGTGTATTAGTGATATCTTATGATGTTTCTTTTTCTGTGTGACTTATTTCAGTTAGAATCATCATACCTGAATCCACTCATTATGCTGCTATGGGCCTGATGACATAGATGTCATTGCTGAGTGATATTGCATTGTACGTAAGTACCACAACTTCTTTATCCATTTTTCGCTTTATGCGATATTGAACTTGTACCGTAAACGAGTTTCTTGTAAACAGAGCCATCCCAAACTTTGGGGTGGCTGTGTCTTTTTGATTTTAATTTCCCTAAGCTATAGGACCATAAGTGGAAGTGCCCTAGGCTCTGTTGCTTTGTTTTTTAGATGTTTCAGGAAACACCATACACTTCTCCCGAGTGGCTGTTGGCAATTTACATCCCGCCCATCAGCATAACAAGGCTCCCAGTTCTCCATGGCCTGTCCTGCCTTTCTGGATTTTACACTTTTTTCAGATGGCCCTTTTGACGGGGGGGAAGTGAGACTTCATTGTAGTGCAGATTTCCTTTGCAAGCTTGCTTGGTTGGCCAAAAAGGGCGTATGCGTTTTTTCCTGAATATATTCAGGAAAAAACGCATACGCCCTTTTTGGCCAAGTGCATCATTGTCGACCTTCTGCCTCTTTTCCTATGCTTTAAATGCAATTCCAGTCAACCTCCTGAAATTGGTTTCCTGCAATTCTGCCCGGCTTTCAAGTCCTCCTGGCAGCCTTACTTCAGTATATTTTTGGATGATAGCTGTCATTTATAACTCTGCAGGTTTGTGAATTACAGTGCCCCTGAGCTCCTTTCTTCAACTCGCTTTCTTGTGAGCTGGCCGCAACACCGCAGGATTGCTTCAGGCCCTAATCTGGTTCCGGCATGGCACGCTGAGCCTTTGGTTAATTCCTCTTCCTGGTGGGAAATGAGAGTTAAATTTTCCCGTCCAGACACCTCCAGCTAGTCTCTCATTGGTTCTCCCTATTCCTGTTCATCTTCCGCGGAATTTGCAAACTGGGCCAAACAGGAGGTTAAAGGCACTGACTCTCCAAGTCGGGAGAGTGTTAGTAAAGCATCTGGAATGTTGCACCCGAGTACCAGGGGACGAGAACTGAGACATATTTCAACACGTCTCCCGATCACACGGTTGATCATACTCTGGGTTCCACATGCATGTTTTAGCTGAAGGAAGAATCCCTTAAACCTGGAGAGTTGAGACCCGTGGAATGGGTACCATGCAATATGACTTCAAAGGGTCTTCATTTGCTCACCAAAACTCTCCAATCCTATCACTGCTGCGTTTTTGCCCCTGTACTCACGATTGATTCACTTTCAGAGACATAGCAATCCATAGGTTTTAAGATACTTACTAGTCAGGTACATTATTAGGCGTTTAATATGGGGTTTTGAGTCCATTTCGTTGAGCAAGGAGTAGCTCTTGTCTATTACATATTTGGCTTAAGGAACTTTATCTGTGCTCATTTCAATCTCTGGTTTTATGCAGCACCCCAACTCACCTTTCCCCTTAAGCAAGCATAAGTTGGTTTTCTAAATTTGGGACCATGTTCTGTTTTGAAATTCAGTTCCTGTGTAGCCAAGTTTACATTCCGTGTATTAGTGATATCTTATGATGTTTCTTTTTCTGTGTGACTTATTTCAGTTAGAATCATCATACCTGAATCCACTCATTATGCTGCTATGGGCCTGATGACATAGATGTCATTGCTGAGTGATATTGCATTGTACGTAAGTACCACAACTTCTTTATCCATTTTTCGCTTTATGCGATATTGAACTTGTACCGTAAACGAGTTTCTTGTAAACAGAGCCATCCCAAACTTTGGGGTGGCTGTGTCTTTTTGATTTTAATTTCCCTAAGCTATAGGACCATAAGTGGAAGTGCCCTAGGCTCTGTTGCTTTGTTTTTTAGATGTTTCAGGAAACACCATACACTTCTCCCGAGTGGCTGTTGGCAATTTACATCCCGCCCATCAGCATAACAAGGCTCCCAGTTCTCCATGGCCTGTCCTGCCTTTCTGGATTTTACACTTTTTTCAGATGGCCCTTTTGACGGGGGGGAAGTGAGACTTCATTGTAGTGCAGATTTCCTTTGCAAGCTTGCTTGGTTGGCCAAAAAGGGCGTATGCGTTTTTTCCTGAATATATTCAGGAAAAAACGCATACGCCCTTTTTGGCCAAGTGCATCATTGTCGACCTTCTGCCTCTTTTCCTATGCTTTAAATGCAATTCCAGTCAACCTCCTGAAATCGGTTTCCTGCAATTCTGCCCGGCTTTCAAGTCCTCTTGGCAGCCTTACTTCAGTATATTTTTGGATGATAGCTGTCATTTATAACTCTGCAGGTTTGTGAATTACAGTGCCCCTGAGCTCCTTTCTTCAACTCGCTTTCTTGTGAGCTGGCCGCAACACCGCAGGATTGCTTCAGGCCCTAATCTGGTTCCGGCATGGCACGCTGAGCCTTTGGTTAATTCCTCTTCCTGGTGGGAAATGAGAGTTAAATTTTCCCGTCCAGACACCTCCAGCTAGTCTCTCATTGGTTCTCCCTATTCCTGTTCATCTTCCGCGGAATTTGCAAACTGGGCCAAACAGGAGGTTAAAGGCACTGACTCTCCAAGTCGGGAGAGTGTTAGTAAAGCATCTGGAATGTTGCACCCGAGTACCAGGGGACGAGAACTGAGACATATTTCAACAAGTCTCCCGATCACACGGTTGATCATACTCTGGGTTCCACATGCATGTTTTAGCTGAAGGAAGAATCCCTTAAACCTGGAGAGTTGAGACCCGTGGAATGGGTACCATGCAATATGACTTCAAAGGGTCTTCATTTGCTCACCAAAACTCTCCAATCCTATCACTGCTGCGTTTTTGCCCCTGTACTCACGATTGATTCACTTTCAGAGACATAGCAATCCATAGGTTTTAAGATACTTACTAGTCAGGTACATTATTAGGCGTTTAATATGGGGTTTTGAGTCCATTTCGTTGAGCAAGGAGTAGCTCTTGTCTATTACATATTTGGCTTAAGGAACTTTATCTGTGCTCATTTCAATCTCTGGTTTTATGCAGCACCCCAACTCACCTTTCCCCTTAAGCAAGCATAAGTTGGTTTTCTAAATTTGGGACCATGTTCTGTTTTGAAATTCAGTTCCTGTGTAGCCAAGTTTACATTCCGTGTATTAGTGATATCTTATGATGTTTCTTTTTCTGTGTGACTTATTTCAGTTAGAATCATCATACCTGAATCCACTCATTATGCTGCTATGGGCCTGATGACATAGATGTCATTGCTGAGTGATATTGCATTGTACGTAATTACCACAACTTCTTTATCCATTTTTCGCTTTATGCGATATTGAACTTGTACCGTAAACGAGTTTCTTGTAAACAGAGCCATCCCAAACTTTGGGGTGGCTGTGTCTTTTTGATTTTAATTTCCCTAAGCTATAGGACCATAAGTGGAAGTGCCCTAGGCTCTGTTGCTTTGTTTTTTAGATGTTTCAGGAAACACCATACACTTCTCCCGAGTGGCTGTTGGCAATTTACATCCCGCCCATCAGCATAACAAGGCTCCCAGTTCTCCATGGCCTGTCCTGCCTTTCTGGATTTTACACTTTTTTCAGATGGCCCTTTTGACGGGGGGGAAGTGAGACTTCATTGTAGTGCAGATTTCCTTTGCAAGCTTGCTTGGTTGGCCAAAAAGGGCGTATGCGTTTTTTCCTGAATATATTCAGGAAAAAACGCATATGCCCTTTTTGGCCAAGTGCATCATTGTCGACCTTCTGCCTCTTTTCCTATGCTTTAAATGCAATTCCAGTCAACCTCCTGAAATCGGTTTCCTGTAATTCTGCCCGGCTTTCAAGTCCTCTTGGCAGCCTTACTTCAGTATATTTTTGGATGATAGCTGTCATTTATAACTCTGCAGGTTTGTGAATTACAGTGCCCCTGAGCTCCTTTCTTCAACTCGCTTTCTTGTGAGCTGGCCGCAACACCGCAGGATTGCTTCAGGCCCTAATCTGGTTCCGGCATGGCACGCTGAGCCTTTGCTTAATTCCTCTTCCTGGTGGGAAATGAGAGTTAAATTTTCCCGTCCAGACACCTCCAGCTAGTCTCTCATTGGTTCTCCCTATTCCTGTTCATCTTCCGCGGAATTTGCAAACTGGGCCAAACAGGAGGTTAAAGGCACTGACTCTCCAAGTCGGGAGAGTGTTAGTAAAGCATCTGGAATGTTGCACCCGAGTACCAGGGGACGAGAACTGAGACATATTTCAACACGTCTCCCGATCACACGGTTGATCATACTCTGGGTTCCACATGCATGTTTTAGCTGAAGGAAGAATCCCTTAAACCTGGAGAGTTGAGACCCGTGGAATGGGTACCATGCAATATGACTTCAAAGGGTCTTCATTTGCTCACCAAAACTCTCCAATCCTATCACTGCTGCGTTTTTGCCCCTGTACTCACGATTGATTCACTTTCAGAGACATAGCAATCCATAGGTTTTAAGATACTTACTAGTCAGGTACATTATTAGGCGTTTAATATGGGGTTTTGAGTCCATTTCGTTGAGCAAGGAGTAGCTCTTGTCTATTACATATTTGGCTTAAGGAACTTTATCTGTGCTCATTTCAATCTCTGGTTTTATGCAGCACCCCAACTCACCTTTCCCCTTAAGCAAGCATAAGTTGGTTTTCTAAATTTGGGAGCATGTTCTGTTTTGAAATTCAGTTCCTGTGTAGCCAAGTTTACATTCCGTGTATTAGTGATATCTTATGATGTTTCTTTTTCTGTGTGACTTATTTCAGTTAGAATCATCATACCTGAATCCACTCATCATGCTGCTATGGGCCTGATGACATAGATGTCATTGCTGAGTGATATTGCATTGTACGTAAGTACCACAACTTCTTTATCCATTTTTCGCTTTATGCGATATTGAACTTGTACCGTAAACGAGTTTCTTGTAAACAGAGCCATCCCAAACTTTGGGGTGGCTGTGTCTTTTTGATTTTAATTTCCCTAAGCTATAGGACCATAAGTGGAAGTGCCCTAGGCTCTGTTGCTTTGTTTTTTAGATGTTTCAGGAAACACCATACACTTCTCCCGAGTGGCTGTTGGCAATTTACATCCCGCCCATCAGCATAACAAGGCTCCCAGTTCTCCATGGCCTGTCCTGCCTTTCTGGATTTTACACTTTTTTCAGATGGCCCTTTTGACGGGGGGGAAGTGAGACTTCATTGTAGTGCAGATTTCCTTTGCAAGCTTGCTTGGTTGGCCAAAAAGGGCGTATGCGTTTTTTCCTGAATATATTCAGGAAAAAACGCATACGCCCTTTTTGGCCAAGTGCATCATTGTCGACCTTCTGCCTCTTTTCCTATGCTTTAAATGCAATTCCAGTCTACCTCCTGAAATCGGTTTCCTGCAATTCTGCCCGGCTTTCAAGTCCTCTTGGCAGCCTTACTTCAGTATATTTTTGGATGATAGCTGTCATTTATAACTCTGCAGGTTTGTGAATTACAGTGCCCCTGAGCTCCTTTCTTCAACTCGCTTTCTTGTGAGCTGGCCGCAACACCGCAGGATTGCTTCAGGCCCTAATCTGGTTCCGGCATGGCACGCTGAGCCTTTGGTTAATTCCTCTTCCTGGTGGGAAATGAGAGTTAAATTTTCCCGTCCAGACACCTCCAGCTAGTCTCTCATTGGTTCTCCCTATTCCTGTTCATCTTCCGCGGAATTTGCAAACTGGGCCAAACAGGAGGTTAAAGGCACTGACTCTACAAGTCGGGAGAGTGTTAGTAAAGCATCTGGATTGTTGCACCCGAGTACCAGGGGACGAGAACTGAGACATATTTCAACACGTCTCCCGATCACACGGTTGATCATACTCTGGGTTCCACATGCATGTTTTAGCTGAAGGAAGAATCCCTTAAACCTGGAGAGTTGAGACCCGTGGAATGGGTACCATGCAATATGACTTCAAAGGGTCTTCATTTGCTCACCAAAACTCTCCAATCCTATCACTGCTGCGTTTTTGCCCCTGTACTCACGATTGATTCACTTTCAGAGACATAGCAATCCATAGGTTTTAACATACTTACTAGTCAGGTACATTATTAGGCGTTTAATATGGGGTTTTGAGTCCATTTCGTTGAGCAAGGAGTAGCTCTTGTCTATTACATATTTGGCTTAAGGAACTTTATCTGTGCTCATTTCAATCTCTGGTTTTATGCAGCACCCCAACTCACCTTTCCCCTTAAGCAAGCATAAGTTGGTTTTCTAAATTTGGGACCATGTTCTGTTTTGAAATTCAGTTCCTGTGTAGCCAAGTTTACATTCCGTGTATTAGTGATATCTTATGATGTTTCTTTTTCTGTGTGACTTATTTCAGTTAGAATCATCATACCTGAATCCACTCATTATGCTGCTATGGGCCTGATGACATAGATGTCATTGCTGAGTGATATTGCATTGTACGTAAGTACCACAACTTCTTTATCCATTTTTCGCTTTATGCGATATTGAACTTGTACCGTAAACGAGTTTCTTGTAAACAGAGCCATCCCAAACTTTGGGGTGGCTGTGTCTTTTTGATTTTAATTTCCCTAAGCTATAGGACCATAAGTGGAAGTGCCCTAGGCTCTGTTGCTTTGTTTTTTAGATGTTTCAGGAAACACCATACACTTCTCCCGAGTGGCTGTTGGCAATTTACATCCCGCCCATCAGCATAACAAGGCTCCCAGTTCTCCATGGCCTGTCCTGCCTTTCTGGATTTTACACTTTTTTCAGATGGCCCTTTTGACGGGGGGGAAGTGAGACTTCATTGTAGTGCAGATTTCCTTTGCAAGCTTGCTTGGTTGGCCAAAAAGGGCGTATGCGTTTTTTCCTGAATATATTCAGGAAAAAACGCATACGCCCTTTTTGGCCAAGTGCATCATTGTCGACCTTCTGCCTCTTTTCCTATGCTTTAAATGCAATTCCAGTCTACCTCCTGAAATCGGTTTCCTGCAATTCTGCCCGGCTTTCAAGTCCTCTTGGCAGCCTTACTTCAGTATATTTTTGGATGATAGCTGTCATTTATAACTCTGCAGGTTTGTGAATTACAGTGCCCCTGAGCTCCTTTCTTCAACTCGCTTTCTTGTGAGCTGGCCGCAACACCGCAGGATTGCTTCAGGCCCTAATCTGGTTCCGGCATGGCACGCTGAGCCTTTGGTTAATTCCTCTTCCTGGTGGGAAATGAGAGTTAAATTTTCCCGTCCAGACACCTCCAGCTAGTCTCTCATTGGTTCTCCCTATTCCTGTTCATCTTCCGCGGAATTTGCAAACTGGGCCAAACAGGAGGTTAAAGGCACTGACTCTCCAAGTCGGGAGAGTGTTAGTAAAGCATCTGGATTGTTGCACCCGAGTACCAGGGGACGAGAACTGAGACATATTTCAACACGTCTCCCGATCACACGGTTGATCATACTCTGGGTTCCACATGCATGTTTTAGCTGAAGGAAGAATCCCTTAAACCTGGAGAGTTGAGACCCGTGGAATGGGTACCATGCAATATGACTTCAAAGGGTCTTCATTTGCTCACCAAAACTCTCCAATCCTATCACTGCTGCGTTTTTGCCCCTGTACTCACGATTGATTCACTTTCAGAGACATAGCAATCCATAGGTTTTAAGATACTTACTAGTCAGGTACATTATTAGGCGTTTAATATGGGGTTTTGAGTCCATTTCGTTGAGCAAGGAGTAGCTCTTGTCTATTACATATTTGGCTTAAGGAACTTTATCTGTGCTCATTTCAATCTCTGGTTTTATGCAGCACCCCAACTCACCTTTCCCCTTAAGCAAGCATAAGTTGGTTTTCTAAATTTGGGACCATGTTCTGTTTTGAAATTCAGTTCCTGTGTAGCCAAGTTTACATTCCGTGTATTAGTGATATCTTATGATGTTTCTTTTTCTGTGTGACTTATTTCAGTTAGAATCATCATACCTGAATCCACTCATCATGCTGCTATGGGCCTGATGACATAGATGTCATTGCTGAGTGATATTGCATTGTACGTAAGTACCACAACTTCTTTATCCATTTTTCGCTTTATGCGATATTGTACTTGTACCGTAAACGAGTTTCTTGTAAACAGAGCCATCCCAAACTTTGGGGTGGCTGTGTCTTTTTGATTTTAATTTCCCTAAGCTATAGGACCATAAGTGGAAGTGCCCTAGGCTCTGTTGCTTTGTTTTTTAGATGTTTCAGGAAGCACCATACACTTCTCCTGAGTGGCTGTTGGCAATTTACATCCCGCCCATCAGCATAACAAGGCTCCCAGTTCTCCATGGCCTGTCCTGCCTTTCTGGATTTTACACTTTTTTCAGATGGCCCTTTTGACGGGGGGGAAGTGAGACTTCATTGTAGTGCAGATTTCCTTTGCAAGCTTGCTTGGTTGGCCAAAAAGGGCGTATGCGTTTTTTCCTGAATATATTCAGGAAAAAACGCATACGCCCTTTTTGGCCAAGTGCATCATTGTCGACCTTCTGCCTCTTTTCCTATGCTTTAAATGCAATTCCAGTCTACCTCCTGAAATCGGTTTCCTGCAATTCTGCCCGGCTTTCAAGTCCTCTTGGCAGCCTTACTTCAGTATATTTTTGGATGATAGCTGTCATTTATAACTCTGCAGGTTTGTGAATTACAGTGCCCCTGAGCTCCTTTCTTCAACTCGCTTTCTTGTGAGCTGGCCGCAACACCGCAGGATTGCTTCAGGCCCTAATCTGGTTCCGGCATGGCACGCTGAGCCTTTGGTTAATTCCTCTTCCTGGTGGGAAATGAGAGTTAAATTTTCCCGTCCAGACACCTCCAGCTAGTCTCTCATTGGTTCTCCCTATTCCTGTTCATCTTCCGCGGAATTTGCAAACTGGGCCAAACAGGAGGTTAAAGGCACTGACTCTCCAAGTCGGGAGAGTGTTAGTAAAGCATCTGGAATGTTGCACCCGAGTACCAGGGGACGAGAACTGAGACATATTTCAACACGTCTCCCGATCACACGGTTGATCATACTCTGGGTTCCACATGCATGTTTTAGCTGAAGGAAGAATCCCTTAAACCTGGAGAGTTGAGACCCGTGGAATGGGTACCATGCAATATGACTTCAAAGGGTCTTCATTTGCTCACCAAAACTCTCCAATCCTATCACTGCTGCGTTTTTGCCCCTGTACTCAAGATTGATTCACTTTCAGAGACATAGCAGTCCATAGGTTTTAAGATACTTACTAGTCAGGTACATTATTAGGCGTTTAATATGGGGTGTTGAGTCCATTTCGTTGAGCAAGGAGTAGCTCTTGTCTATTACATATTTGGCTTAAGGAACTTTATCTGTGCTCATTTCAATCTCTGGTTTTATGCAGCACCCCAACTCACCTTTCCCCTTAAGCAAGCATAAGTTGGTTTTCTAAATTTGGGACCATGTTCTGTTTTGAAATTCAGTTCCTGTGTAGCCAAGTTTACATTCCGTGTATTAGTGATATCTTATGATGTTTCTTTTTCTGTGTGACTTATTTCAGTTAGAATCATCATACCTGAATCCACTCATCATGCTGCTATGGGCCTGATGACATAGATGTCATTGCTGAGTGATATTGCATTGTACGTAAGTACCACAACTTCTTTATCCATTTTTCGCTTTATGCGATATTGAACTTGTACCGTAAACGAGTTTCTTGTAAACAGAGCCATCCCAAACTTTGGGGTGGCTGTGTCTTTTTGATTTTAATTTCCCTAAGCTATAGGACCATAAGTGGAAGTGCCCTAGGCTCTGTTGCTTTGTTTTTAGATGTTTCAGGAAACACCATACACTTCTCCCGAGTGGCTGTTGGCAAGTTACATCCCGCCCATCAGCATAACAAGGCTCCCAGTTCTCCATGGCCTGTCCTGCCTTTCTGGATTTTACACTTTTTTCAGATGGCCCTTTTGATGGGGGGGGAAGTGAGACTTCATTGTAGTGCAGATTTCCTTTGCAAGCTCGCTTGGTTGGCCAAAAAGGGCGTATGCGTTTTTTCCTGAATATATTCAGGAAAAAACGCATACGCCCTTTTTGGCCAAGTGCATCATTGTCGACCTTCTGCCTCTTTTCCTATGCTTTAAATGCAATTCCAGTCTACCTCCTGAAATCGGTTTCCTGCAATTCTGCCCGGCTTTCAAGTCCTCTTGGCAGCCTTACTTCAGTATATTTTTGGATGATAGCTGTCATTTATAACTCTGCAGGTTTGTGAATTACAGTGCCCCTGAGCTCCTTTCTTCAACTCGCTTTCTTGTGAGCTGGCCGCAACACCGCAGGATTGCTTCAGGCCCTAATCTGGTTCCGGCATGGCACGCTGAGCCTTTGGTTAATTCCTCTTCCTGGTGGGAAATGAGAGTTAAATTTTCCCGTCCAGACACCTCCAGCTAGTCTCTCATTGGTTCTCCCTATTCCTGTTCATCTTCCGCGGAATTTGCAAACTGGGCCAAACAGGAGGTTAAAGGCACTGACTCTCCAAGTCGGGAGAGTGTTAGTAAAGCATCTGGAATGTTGCACCCGAGTACCAGGGGACGAGAACTGAGACATATTTCAACACGTCTCCCGATCACACGGTTGATCATACTCTGGGTTCCACATGCATGTTTTAGCTGAAGGAAGAATCCCTTAAACCTGGAGAGTTGAGACCCGTGGAATGGGTACCATGCAATATGACTTCAAAGGGTCTTCATTTGCTCACCAAAACTCTCCAATCCTATCACTGCTGCGTTTTTGCCCCTGTACTCACGATTGATTCACTTTCAGAGACATAGCAATCCATAGGTTTTAAGATACTTACTAGTCAGGTACATTATTAGGCGTTTAATATGGGGTTTTGAGTCCATTTCGTTGAGCAAGGAGTAGCTCTTGTCTATTACATATTTGGCTTAAGGAACTTTATCTGTGCTCATTTCAATCTCTGGTTTTATGCAGCACCCCAACTCACCTTTCCCCTTAAGCAAGCATAAGTTGGTTTTCTAAATTTGGGACCATGTTCTGTTTTGAAATTCAGTTCCTGTGTAGCCAAGTTTACATTCCGTGTATTAGTGATATCTTATGATGTTTCTTTTTCTGTGTGACTTATTTCAGTTAGAATCATCATACCTGAATCCACTCATCATGCTGCTATGGGCCTGATGACATAGATGTCATTGCTGAGTGATATTGCATTGTACGTAAGTACCACAACTTCTTTATCCATTTTTCGCTTTATGCGATATTGAACTTGTACCGTAAACGAGTTTCTTGTAAACAGAGCCATCCCAAACTTTGGGGTGGCTGTGTCTTTTTGATTTTAATTTCCCTAAGCTATAGGACCATAAGTGGAAGTGCCCTAGGCTCTGTTGCTTTGTTTTTTAGATGTTTCAGGAAGCACCATACACTTCTCCCGAGTGGCTGTTGGCAATTTACATCCCGCCCATCAGCATAACAAGGCTCCCAGTTCTCCATGGACTGTCCTGCCTTTCTGGATTTTACACTTTTTTCAGATGGCCCTTTTGACGGGGGGGAAGTGAGACTTCATTGTAGTGCAGATTTCCTTTGCAAGCTTGCTTGGTTGGCCAAAAAGGGCGTATGCGTTTTTTCCTGAATATATTCAGGAAAAAACGCATACGCCCTTTTTGGCCAAGTGCATCATTGTCGACCTTCTGCCTCTTTTCCTATGCTTTAAATGCAATTCCAGTCTACCTCCTGAAATCGGTTTCCTGCAATTCTGCCCGGCTTTCAAGTCCTCTTGGCAGCCTTACTTCAGTATATTTTTGGATGATAGCTGTCATTTATAACTCTGCAGGTTTGTGAATTACAGTGCCCCTGAGCTCCTTTCTTCAACTCGCTTTCTTGTGAGCTGGCCGCAACACCGCAGGATTGCTTCAGGCCCTAATCTGGTTCTGGCACGGCACGCTGAGCCTTTGCTTAATTCCTCTTCCTGGTGGGAAATGAGAGTTAAATTTTCCCGTCCAGACACCTCCAGCTAGTCTCTCATTGGTTCTCCCTATTCCTGTTCATCTTCCGCGGAATTTGCAAACTGGGCCAAACAGGAGGTTAAAGGCACTGACTCTCCAAGTCGGGAGAGTGTTAGTAAAGCATCTGGAATGTTGCACCCGAGTACCAGGGGACAAGAACTGAGACATATTTCAACACGTCTCCCGATCACACGGTTGATCATACTCTGGGTTCCACATGCATGTTTTAGCTGAAGGAAGAATCCCTTAAACCTGGAGAGTTGAGACCCGTGGATGGGTACCATGCAATATGACTTCAAAGGGTCTTCATTTGCTCACCAAAACTCTCCAATCCTATCACTGCTGCGTTTTTGCCCCTGTACTCCCGATTGATTCACTTTCAGAGACATAGCAATCCATAGGTTTTAAGATACTTACTAGTCAGGTACATTATTAGGCGTTTAATATGGGGTTTTGAGTCCATTTCGTTGAGCAAGGAGTAGCTCTTGTCTATTACATATTTGGCTTAAGGAACTTTATCTGTGCTCATTTCAATCTCTGGTTTTATGCAGCACCCCAACTCACCTTTCCCCTTAAGCAAGCATAAGTTGGTTTTCTAAATTTGGGACCATGTTCTGTTTTGAAATTCAGTTCCTGTGTAGCCAAGTTTACATTCCGTGTATTAGTGATATCTTATGATATTTCTTTTTCTGTGTGACTTATTTCAGTTAGAATCATCATACCTGAATCCACTCATTATGCTGCTATGGGCCTGATGACATAGATGTCATTGCTGAGTGATATTGCATTGTACGTAATTACCACAACTTCTTTATCCATTTTTCGCTTTATGCGATATTGAACTTGCACCGTAAACGAGTTTCTTGTAAACAGAGCCATCCCAAACTTTGGGGTGGCTGTGTCTTTTTGATTTTAATTTCCCTAAGCTATAGGACCATAAGTGGAAGTGCCCTAGGCTCTGTTGCTTTGTTTTTTAGATGTTTCAGGAAACACCATACACTTCTCCCGAGTGGCTGTTGGCAATTTACATCCCGCCCATCAGCATAACAAGGCTCCCAGTTCTCCATGGCCTGTCCTGCCTTTCTGGATTTTACACTTTTTTCAGATGGCCCTTTTGACGGGGGGGAAGTGAGACTTCATTGTAGTGCAGATTTCCTTTGCAAGCTTGCTTGGTTGGCCAAAAAGGGCGTATGCGTTTTTTCCTGAATATATTCAGGAAAAAACGCATACGCCCTTTTTGGCCAAGTGCATCATTGTCGACCTTCTGCCTCTTTTCCTATGCTTTAAATGCAATTCCAGTCTACCTCCTGAAATCGGTTTCCTGCAATTCTGCCCGGCTTTCAAGTCCTCTTGGCAGCCTTACTTCAGTATATTTTTGGATGATAGCTGTCATTTATAACTCTGCAGGTTTGTGAATTACAGTGCCCCTGAGCTCCTTTCTTCAACTCGCTTTCTTGTGAGCTGGCCGCAACACCGCAGGATTGCTTCAGGCCCTAATCTGGTTCCGGCATGGCACGCTGAGCCTTTGGTTAATTCCTCTTCCTGGTGGGAAATGAGAGTTAAATTTTCCCGTCCAGACACCTCCAGCTAGTCTCTCATTGGTTCTCCCTATTCCTGTTCATCTTCCGCGGAATTTGCAAACTGGGCCAAACAGGAGGTTAAAGGCACTGACTCTCCAAGTCGGGAGAGTGTTAGTAAAGCATCTGGAATGTTGCACCCGAGTACCAGGGGACGAGAACTGAGACATATTTCAACACGTCTCCCGATCACACGGTTGATCATACTCTGGGTTCCACATGCATGTTTTAGCTGAAGGAAGAATCCCTTAAACCTGGAGAGTTGAGACCCGTGGAATGGGTACCATGCAATATGACTTCAAAGGGTCTTCATTTGCTCACCAAAACTCTCCAATCCTATCACTGCTGCGTTTTTGCCCCTGTACTCACGATTGATTCACTTTCAGAGACATAGCAATCCATAGGTTTTAAGATACTTACTAGTCAGGTACATTATTAGGCGTTTAATATGGGGTTTTGAGTCCATTTCGTTGAGCAAGGAGTAGCTCTTGTCTATTACATATTTGGCTTAAGGAACTTTATCTGTGCTCATTTCAATCTCTGGTTTTATGCAGCACCCCAACTCACCTTTCCCCTTAAGCAAGCATAAGTTGGTTTTCTAAATTTGGGACCATGTTCTGTTTTGAAATTCAGTTCCTGTGTAGCCAAGTTTACATTCCGTGTATTAGTGATATCTTATGATGTTTCTTTTTCTGTGTGACTTATTTCAGTTAGAATCATCATACCTGAATCCACTCATTATGCTGCTATGGGCCTGATGACATAGATGTCATTGCTGAGTGATATTGCATTGTACGTAAATACCACAACTTCTTTATCCATTTTTCGCTTTATGCGATATTGAACTTGTACCGTAAACGAGTTTCTTGTAAACAGAGCCATCCCAAACTTTGGGGTGGCTGTGTCTTTTTGATTTTAATTTCCCTAAGCTATAGGACCATAAGTGGAAGTGCCCTAGGCTCTGTTGCTTTGTTTTTTAGATGTTTCAGGAAACACCATACACTTCTCCCGAGTGGCTGTTGGCAATTTACATCCCGCCCATCAGCATAACAAGGCTCCCAGTTCTCCATGGCCTGTCCTGCCTTTCTGGATTTTACACTTTTTTCAGATGGCCCTTTTGACGGGGGGGAAGTGAGACTTCATTGTAGTGCAGATTTCCTTTGCAAGCTTGCTTGGTTGGCCAAAAAGGGCGTATGCGTTTTTTCCTGAATATTTTCAGGAAAAAACGCATACGCCCTTTTTGGCCAAGTGCATCATTGTTGACCTTCTGCCTCTTTTCCTATGCTTTAAATGCAATTCCAGTCTACCTCCTGAAATCGGTTTCCTGCAATTCTGCCCGGCTTTCAAGTCCTCTTGGCAGCCTTACTTCAGTATATTTTTGGATGATAGCTGTCATTTATAACTCTGCAGGTTTGTGAATTACAGTGCCCCTGAGCTCCTTTCTTCAACTCGCTTTCTTGTGAGCTGGCCGCAACACCGCAGGATTGCTTCAGGCCCTAATCTGGTTCCGGCATGGCACACTGAGCCTTTGGTTAATTCCTCTTCCTGGTGGGAAATGAGAGTTAAATTTTCCCGTCCAGACACCTCCAGCTAGTCTCTCATTGGTTCTCCCTATTCCTGTTCATCTTCCGCGGAATTTGCAAACTGGGCCAAACAGGAGGTTAAAGGCACTGACTCTCCAAGTCGGGAGAGTGTTAGTAAAGCATCTGGAATGTTGCACCCGAGTACCAGGGGACGAGAACTGAGACATATTTCAACACGTCTCCCGATCACACGGTTGATCATACTCTGGGTTCCACATGCATGTTTTAGCTGAAGGAAGAATCCCTTAAACCTGGAGAGTTGAGACCCGTGGAATGGGTACCATGCAATATGACTTCAAAGGGTCTTCATTTGCTCACCTAAACTCTCCAATCCTATCACTGCTGCGTTTTGGCCCCTGTACTCAAGATTGATTCACTTTCAGAGACATAGCAGTCCATAGGTTTTAAGATACTTACTAGTCAGGTACATTATTAGGCGTTTAATATGGGGTGTTGAGTCCATTTCGTTGAGCAAGGAGTAGCTCTTGTCTATTACATATTTGGCTTAAGGAACTTTATCTGTGCTCATTTCAATCTCTGGTTTTATGCAGCACCCCAACTCACCTTTCCCCTTAAGAAAGCATAAGTTGGTTTTCTAAATTTGGGACCATGTTCTGTTTTGAAATTCAGTTCCTGTGTAGCCAAGTTTACATTCCGTGTATTAGTGATATCTTATGATGTTTCTTTTTCTGTGTGACTTATTTCAGTTAGAATCATCATACCTGAATCCACTCATCATGCTGCTATGGGCCTGATGACATAGATGTCATTGCTGAGTGATATTGCATTGTACGTAAGTACCACAACTTCTTTATCCATTTTTCGCTTTATGCGATATTGAACTTGTACCGTAAACGAGTTTCTTGTAAACAGAGCCATCCCAAACTTTGGGGTGGCTGTGTCTTTTTGATTTTAATTTCCCTAAGCTATAGGACCATAAGTGGAAGTGCCCTAGGCTCTGTTGCTTTGTTTTTAGATGTTTCAGGAAACACCATACACTTCTCCCGAGTGGCTGTTGGCAAGTTACATCCCGCCCATCAGCATAACAAGGCTCCCAGTTCTCCATGGCCTGTCCTGCCTTTCTGGATTTTACACTTTTTTCAGATGGCCCTTTTGATGGGGGGGGAAGTGAGACTTCATTGTAGTGCAGATTTCCTTTGCAAGCTCGCTTGGTTGGCCAAAAAGGGCGTATGCGTTTTTTCCTGAATATATTCAGGAAAAAACGCATACGCCCTTTTTGGCCAAATGCATCATTGTCGACCTTCTGCCTCTTTTCCTATGCTTTAAATGCAATTCCAGTCTACCTCCTGAAATCGGTTTCCTGCAATTCTGCCCGGCTTTCAAGTCCTCTTGGCAGCCTTACTTCAGTATATTTTTGGATGATAGCTGTCATTTATAACTCTGCAGGTTTGTGAATTCCAGTGCCCCTGAGCTCCTTTCTTCAACTCGCTTTCTTGTGAGCTGGCCGCAACACCGCAGGATTGCTTCAGGCCCTAATCTGGTTCCGGCATGGCACGCTGAGCCTTTGGTTAATTCCTCTTCCTGGTGGGAAATGAGAGTTAAATTTTCCCGTCCAGACACCTCCAGCTAGTCTCTCATTGGTTCTCCCTATTCCTGTTCATCTTCCGCGGAATTTGCAAACTGGGCCAAACAGGAGGTTAAAGGCACTGACTCTCCAAGTCGGGAGAGTGTTAGTAAAGCATCTGGAATGTTGCACCCGAGTACCAGGGGACGAGAACTGAGACATATTTCAACACGTCTCCCGATCACACGGTTGATCATACTCTGGGTTCCACATGCATGTTTTAGCTGAAGGAAGAATCCCTTAAACCTGGAGAGTTGAGACCCGTGGAATGGGTACCATGCAATATGACTTCAAAGGGTCTTCATTTGCTCACCAAAACTCTCCAATCCTATCACTGCTGCGTTTTTGCCCCTGTACTCAAGATTGATTCACTTTCAGAGACATAGCAATCCATAGGTTTTAAGATACTTACTAGTCAGGTACATTATTAGGCGTTTAATATGGGGTGTTGAGTCCATTTCGTTGAGCAAGGAGTAGCTCTTGTCTATTACATATTTGGCTTAAGGAACTTTATCTGTGCTCATTTCAATCTCTGGTTTTATGCAGCACCCCAACTCACCTTTCCCCTTAAGAAAGCATAAGTTGGTTTTCTAAATTTGGGACCATGTTCTGTTTTGAAATTCAGTTCCTGTGTAGCCAAGTTTACATTCCGTGTATTAGTGATATCTTATGATGTTTCTTTTTCTGTGTGACTTATTTCAGTTAGAATCATCATACCTGAATCCACTCATCATGCTGCTATGGGCCTGATGACATAGATGTCATTGCTGAGTGATATTGCATTGTACGTAAGTACCACAACTTCTTTATCCATTTTTCGCTTTATGCGATATTGAACTTGTACCGTAAACGAGTTTCTTGTAAACAGAGCCATCCCAAACTTTGGGGTGGCTGTGTCTTTTTGATTTTAATTTCCCTAAGCTATAGGACCATAAGTGGAAGTGCCCTAGGCTCTGTTGCTTTGTTTTTAGATGTTTCAGGAAACACCATACACTTCTCCCGAGTGGCTGTTGGCAAGTTACATCCCGCCCATCAGCATAACAAGGCTCCCAGTTCTCCATGGCCTGTCCTGCCTTTCTGGATTTTACACTTTTTTCAGATGGCCCTTTTGATGGGGGGGGAAGTGAGACTTCATTGTAGTGCAGATTTCCTTTGCAAGCTCGCTTGGTTGGCCAAAAAGGGCGTATGCGTTTTTTCCTGAATATATTCAGGAAAAAACGCATACGCCCTTTTTGGCCAAGTGCATCATTGTCGACCTTCTGCCTCTTTTCCTATGCTTTAAATGCAATTCCAGTCTACCTCCTGAAATCGGTTTCCTGCAATTCTGCCCGGCTTTCAAGTCCTCTTGGCAGCCTTACTTCAGTATATTTTTGGATGATAGCTGTCATTTATAACTCTGCAGGTTTGTGAATTACAGTGCCCCTGAGCTCCTTTCTTCAACTCGCTTTCTTGTGAGCTGGCCGCAACACCGCAGGATTGCTTCAGGCCCTAATCTGGTTCCGGCATGGCACGCTGAGCCTTTGGTTAATTCCTCTTCCTGGTGGGAAATGAGAGTTAAATTTTCCCGTCCAGACACCTCCAGCTAGTCTCTCATTGGTTCTCCCTATTCCTGTTCATCTTCCGCGGAATTTGCAAACTGGGCCAAACAGGAGGTTAAAGGCACTGACTCTCCAAGTCGGGAGAGTGTTAGTAAAGCATCTGGAATGTTGCACCCGAGTACCAGGGGACGAGAACTGAGACATATTTCAACACGTCTCCCGATCACACGGTTGATCATACTCTGGGTTCCACATGCATGTTTTAGCTGAAGGAAGAATCCCTTAAACCTGGAGAGTTGAGACCCGTGGAATGGGTACCATGCAATATGACTTCAAAGGGTCTTCATTTGCTCACCAAAACTCTCCAATCCTATCACTGCTGCGTTTTTGCCCCTGTACTCACGATTGATTCACTTTCAGAGACATAGCAATCCATAGGTTTTAAGATACTTACTAGTCAGGTACATTATTAGGCGTTTAATATGGGGTTTTGAGTCCATTTCGTTGAGCAAGGAGTAGCTCTTGTCTATTACATATTTGGCTTAAGGAACTTTATCTGTGCTCATTTCAATCTCTGGTTTTATGCAGCACCCCAACTCACCTTTCCCCTTAAGCAAGCATAAGTTGGTTTTCTAAATTTGGGACCATGTTCTGTTTTGAAATTCAGTTCCTGTGTAGCCAAGTTTACATTCCGTGTATTAGTGATATCTTATGATGTTTCTTTTTCTGTGTGACTTATTTCAGTTAGAATCATCATACCTGAATCCACTCATCATGCTGCTATGGGCCTGATGACATAGATGTCATTGCTGAGTGATATTGCATTGTACGTAAGTACCACAACTTCTTTATCCATTTTTCGCTTTATGCGATATTGAACTTGTACCGTAAACGAGTTTCTTGTAAACAGAGCCATCCCAAACTTTGGGGTGGCTGTGTCTTTTTGATTTTAATTTCCCTAAGCTATAGGACCATAAGTGGAAGTGCCCTAGGCTCTGTTGCTTTGTTTTTTAGATGTTTCAGGAAGCACCATACACTTCTCCCGAGTGGCTGTTGGCAATTTACATCCCGCCCATCAGCATAACAAGGCTCCCAGTTCTCCATGGACTGTCCTGCCTTTCTGGATTTTACACTTTTTTCAGATGGCCCTTTTGACGGGGGGGAAGTGAGACTTCATTGTAGTGCAGATTTCCTTTGCAAGCTTGCTTGGTTGGCCAAAAAGGGCGTATGCGTTTTTTCCTGAATATATTCAGGAAAAAACGCATACGCCCTTTTTGGCCAAGTG
Organism: Orcinus orca; assembly: GCF_937001465.1. Lineage (NCBI taxonomy): Eukaryota > Metazoa > Chordata > Mammalia > Artiodactyla > Delphinidae > Orcinus > Orcinus orca. The sequence goes on along the minus strand of NW_026044081.1, from coordinate 82,737 downwards.
CATCATTGTCGACCTTCTGCCTCTTTTCCTATGCTTTAAATGCAATTCCAGTCTACCTCCTGAAATCGGTTTCCTGCAATTCTGCCCGGCTTTCAAGTCCTCTTGGCAGCCTTACTTCAGTATATTTTTGGATGATAGCTGTCATTTATAACTCTGCAGGTTTGTGAATTACAGTGCCCCTGAGCTCCTTTCTTCAACTCGCTTTCTTGTGAGCTGGCCGCAACACCGCAGGATTGCTTCAGGCCCTAATCTGGTTCTGGCACGGCACGCTGAGCCTTTGCTTAATTCCTCTTCCTGGTGGGAAATGAGAGTTAAATTTTCCCGTCCAGACACCTCCAGCTAGTCTCTCATTGGTTCTCCCTATTCCTGTTCATCTTCCGCGGAATTTGCAAACTGGGCCAAACAGGAGGTTAAAGGCACTGACTCTCCAAGTCGGGAGAGTGTTAGTAAAGCATCTGGAATGTTGCACCCGAGTACCAGGGGACAAGAACTGAGACATATTTCAACACGTCTCCCGATCACACGGTTGATCATACTCTGGGTTCCACATGCATGTTTTAGCTGAAGGAAGAATCCCTTAAACCTGGAGAGTTGAGACCCGTGGAATGGGTACCATGCAATATGACTTCAAAGGGTCTTCATTTGCTCACCAAAACTCTCCAATCCTATCACTGCTGCGTTTTTGCCCCTGTACTCCCGATTGATTCACTTTCAGAGACATAGCAATCCATAGGTTTTAAGATACTTACTAGTCAGGTACATTATTAGGCGTTTAATATGGGGTTTTGAGTCCATTTCGTTGAGCAAGGAGTAGCTCTTGTCTATTACATATTTGGCTTAAGGAACTTTATCTGTGCTCATTTCAATCTCTGGTTTTATGCAGCACCCCAACTCACCTTTCCCCTTAAGCAAGCATAAGTTGGTTTTCTAAATTTGGGACCATGTTCTGTTTTGAAATTCAGTTCCTGTGTAGCCAAGTTTACATTCCGTGTATTAGTGATATCTTATGATATTTCTTTTTCTGTGTGACTTATTTCAGTTAGAATCATCATACCTGAATCCACTCATTATGCTGCTATGGGCCTGATGACATAGATGTCATTGCTGAGTGATATTGCATTGTACGTAATTACCACAACTTCTTTATCCATTTTTCGCTTTATGCGATATTGAACTTGCACCGTAAACGAGTTTCTTGTAAACAGAGCCATCCCAAACTTTGGGGTGGCTGTGTCTTTTTGATTTTAATTTCCCTAAGCTATAGGACCATAAGTGGAAGTGCCCTAGGCTCTGTTGCTTTGTTTTTTAGATGTTTCAGGAAACACCATACACTTCTCCCGAGTGGCTGTTGGCAATTTACATCCCGCCCATCAGCATAACAAGGCTCCCAGTTCTCCATGGCCTGTCCTGCCTTTCTGGATTTTACACTTTTTTCAGATGGCCCTTTTGACGGGGGGGAAGTGAGACTTCATTGTAGTGCAGATTTCCTTTGCAAGCTTGCTTGGTTGGCCAAAAAGGGCGTATGCGTTTTTTCCTGAATATATTCAGGAAAAAACGCATACGCCCTTTTTGGCCAAGTGCATCATTGTCGACCTTCTGCCTCTTTTCCTATGCTTTAAATGCAATTCCAGTCTACCTCCTGAAATCGGTTTCCTGCAATTCTGCCCGGCTTTCAAGTCCTCTTGGCAGCCTTACTTCAGTATATTTTTGGATGATAGCTGTCATTTATAACTCTGCAGGTTTGTGAATTACAGTGCCCCTGAGCTCCTTTCTTCAACTCGCTTTCTTGTGAGCTGGCCGCAACACCGCAGGATTGCTTCAGGCCCTAATCTGGTTCCGGCATGGCACGCTGAGCCTTTGGTTAATTCCTCTTCCTGGTGGGAAATGAGAGTTAAATTTTCCCGTCCAGACACCTCCAGCTAGTCTCTCATTGGTTCTCCCTATTCCTGTTCATCTTCCGCGGAATTTGCAAACTGGGCCAAACAGGAGGTTAAAGGCACTGACTCTCCAAGTCGGGAGAGTGTTAGTAAAGCATCTGGAATGTTGCACCCGAGTACCAGGGGACGAGAACTGAGACATATTTCAACACGTCTCCCGATCACACGGTTGATCATACTCTGGGTTCCACATGCATGTTTTAGCTGAAGGAAGAATCCCTTAAACCTGGAGAGTTGAGACCCGTGGAATGGGTACCATGCAATATGACTTCAAAGGGTCTTCATTTGCTCACCAAAACTCTCCAATCCTATCACTGCTGCGTTTTTGCCCCTGTACTCACGATTGATTCACTTTCAGAGACATAGCAATCCATAGGTTTTAAGATACTTACTAGTCAGGTACATTATTAGGCGTTTAATATGGGGTTTTGAGTCCATTTCGTTGAGCAAGGAGTAGCTCTTGTCTATTACATATTTGGCTTAAGGAACTTTATCTGTGCTCATTTCAATCTCTGGTTTTATGCAGCACCCCAACTCACCTTTCCCCTTAAGCAAGCATAAGTTGGTTTTCTAAATTTGGGACCATGTTCTGTTTTGAAATTCAGTTCCTGTGTAGCCAAGTTTACATTCCGTGTATTAGTGATATCTTATGATGTTTCTTTTTCTGTGTGACTTATTTCAGTTAGAATCATCATACCTGAATCCACTCATTATGCTGCTATGGGCCTGATGACATAGATGTCATTGCTGAGTGATATTGCATTGTACGTAAGTACCACAACTTCTTTATCCATTTTTCGCTTTATGCGATATTGAACTTGTACCGTAAACGAGTTTCTTGTAAACAGAGCCATCCCAAACTTTGGGGTGGCTGTGTCTTTTTGATTTTAATTTCCCTAAGCTATAGGACCATAAGTGGAAGTGCCCTAGGCTCTGTTGCTTTGTTTTTTAGATGTTTCAGGAAACACCATACACTTCTCCCGAGTGGCTGTTGGCAATTTACATCCCGCCCATCAGCATAACAAGGCTCCCAGTTCTCCATGGCCTGTCCTGCCTTTCTGGATTTTACACTTTTTTCAGATGGCCCTTTTGACGGGGGGGAAGTGAGACTTCATTGTAGTGCAGATTTCCTTTGCAAGCTTGCTTGGTTGGCCAAAAAGGGCGTATGCGTTTTTTCCTGAATATATTCAGGAAAAAACGCATACGCCCTTTTTGGCCAAGTGCATCATTGTCGACCTTCTGCCTCTTTTCCTATGCTTTAAATGCAATTCCAGTCAACCTCCTGAAATCGGTTTCCTGCAATTCTGCCCGGCTTTCAAGTCCTCTTGGCAGCCTTACTTCAGTATATTTTTGGATGATAGCTGTCATTTATAACTCTGCAGGTTTGTGAATTACAGTGCCCCTGAGCTCCTTTCTTCAACTCGCTTTCTTGTGAGCTGGCCGCAACACCGCAGGATTGCTTCAGGCCCTAATCTGGTTCCGGCATGGCACGCTGAGCCTTTGGTTAATTCCTCTTCCTGGTGGGAAATGAGAGTTAAATTTTCCCGTCCAGACACCTCCAGCTAGTCTCTCATTGGTTCTCCCTATTCCTGTTCATCTTCCGCGGAATTTGCAAACTGGGCCAAACAGGAGGTTAAAGGCACTGACTCTCCAAGTCGGGAGAGTGTTAGTAAAGCATCTGGAATGTTGCACCCGAGTACCAGGGGACGAGAACTGAGACATATTTCAACACGTCTCCCGATCACACGGTTGATCATACTCTGGGTTCCACATGCATGTTTTAGCTGAAGGAAGAATCCCTTAAACCTGGAGAGTTGAGACCCGTGGAATGGGTACCATGCAATATGACTTCAAAGGGTCTTCATTTGCTCACCAAAACTCTCCAATCCTATCACTGCTGCGTTTTTGCCCCTGTACTCACGATTGATTCACTTTCAGAGACATAGCAATCCATAGGTTTTAAGATACTTACTAGTCAGGTACATTATTAGGCGTTTAATATGGGGTTTTGAGTCCATTTCGTTGAGCAAGGAGTAGCTCTTGTCTATTACATATTTGGCTTAAGGAACTTTATCTGTGCTCATTTCAATCTCTGGTTTTATGCAGCACCCCAACTCACCTTTCCCCTTAAGCAAGCATAAGTTGATTTTCTAAATTTGGGACCATGTTCTGTTTTGAAATTCAGTTCCTGTGTAGCCAAGTTTACATTCCGTGTATTAGTGATATCTTATGATGTTTCTTTTTCTGTGTGAATTATTTCAGTTAGAATCATCATACCTGAATCCACTCATTATGCTGCTATGGGCCTGATGACATAGATGTCATTGCTGAGTGATATTGCATTGTACGTAATTACCACAACTTCTTTATCCATTTTTCGCTTTATGCGATATTGAACTTGTACCGTAAACGAGTTTCTTGTAAACAGAGCCATCCCAAACTTTGGGGTGGCTGTGTCTTTTTGATTTTAATTTCCCTAAGCTATAGGACCATAAGTGGAAGTGCCCTAGGCTCTGTTGCTTTGTTTTTAGATGTTTCAGGAAACACCATACACTTCTCCCGAGTGGCTGTTGGCAAGTTACATCCCGCCCATCAGCATAACAAGGCTCCCAGTTCTCCATGGCCTGTCCTGCCTTTCTGGATTTTACACTTTTTTCAGATGGCCCTTTTGACGGGGGGAAGTGAGACTTCATTGTAGTGCAGATTTCCTTTGCAAGCTTGCTTGGTTGGCCAAAAAGGGCGTATGCGTTTTTTCCTGAATATATTCAGGAAAAAACGCATACGCCCTTTTTGGCCAAGTGCATCATTGTCGACCTTCTGCCTCTTTTCCTATGCTTTAAATGCAATTCCAGTCTACCTCCTGAAATCGGTTTCCTGCAATTCTGCCCGGCTTTCAAGTCCTCTTGGCAGCCTTACTTCAGTATATTTTTGGATGATAGCTGTCATTTATAACTCTGCAGGTTTGTGAATTACAGTGCCCCTGAGCTCCTTTCTTCAACTCGCTTTCTTGTGAGCTGGCCGCAACACCGCAGGATTGCTTCAGGCCCTAATCTGGTTCCGGCATGGCACGCTGAGCCTTTGGTTAATTCCTCTTCCTGGTGGGAAATGAGAGTTAAATTTTCCCGTCCAGACACCTCCAGCTAGTCTCTCATTGGTTCTCCCTATTCCTGTTCATCTTCCGCGGAATTTGCAAACTGGGCCAAACAGGAGGTTAAAGGCACTGACTCTCCAAGTCGGGAGAGTGTTAGTAAAGCATCTGGAATGTTGCACCCGAGTACCAGGGGACGAGAACTGAGACATATTTCAACACGTCTCCCGATCACACGGTTGATCATACTCTGGGTTCCACATGCATGTTTTAGCTGAAGGAAGAATCCCTTAAACCTGGAGAGTTGAGACCCGTGGAATGGGTACCATGCAATATGACTTCAAAGGGTCTTCATTTGCTCACCAAAACTCTCCAATCCTATCACTGCTGCGTTTTTGCCCCTGTACTCACGATTGATTCACTTTCAGAGACATAGCAATCCATAGGTTTTAAGATACTTACTAGTCAGGTACATTATTAGGCGTTTAATATGGGGTTTTGAGTCCATTTCGTTGAGCAAGGAGTAGCTCTTGTCTATTACATATTTGGCTTAAGGAACTTTATCTGTGCTCATTTCAATCTCTGGTTTTATGCAGCACCCCAACTCACCTTTCCCCTTAAGCAAGCATAAGTTGGTTTTCTAAATTTGGGACCATGTTCTGTTTTGAAATTCAGTTCCTGTGTAGCCAAGTTTACATTCCATGTATTAGTGATATCTTATGATGTTTCTTTTTCTGTGTGACTTATTTCAGTTAGAATCATCATACCTGAATCCACTCATTATGCTGCTATGGGCCTGATGACATAGATGTCATTGCTGAGTGATATTGCATTGTACGTAAGTACCACAACTTCTTTATCCATTTTTCGCTTTATGCGATATTGAACTTGTACCGTAAACGAGTTTCTTGTAAACAGAGCCATCCCAAACTTTGGGGTGGCTGTGTCTTTTTGATTTTAATTTCCCTAAGCTATAGGACCATAAGTGGAAGTGCCCTAGGCTCTGTTGCTTTGTTTTTTAGATGTTTCAGGAAACACCATACACTTCTCCCGAGTGGCTGTTGGCAATTTACATCCCGCCCATCAGCATAACAAGGCTCCCAGTTCTCCATGGCCTGTCCTGCCTTTCTGGATTTTACACTTTTTTCAGATGGCCCTTTTGACGGGGGGGAAGTGAGACTTCATTGTAGTGCAGATTTCCTTTGCAAGCTTGCTTGGTTGGCCAAAAAGGGCGTATGCGTTTTTTCCTGAATATATTCAGGAAAAAACGCATACGCCCTTTTTGGCCAAGTGCATCATTGTCGACCTTCTGCCTCTTTTCCTATGCTTTAAATGCAATTCCAGTCTACCTCCTGAAATCGGTTTCCTGCAATTCTGCCCGGCTTTCAAGTCCTCTTGGCAGCCTTACTTCAGTATATTTTTGGATGATAGCTGTCATTTATAACTCTGCAGGTTTGTGAATTACAGTGCCCCTGAGCTCCTTTCTTCAACTCGCTTTCTTGTGAGCTGGCCGCAACACCGCAGGATTGCTTCAGGCCCTAATCTGGTTCCGGCATGGCACGCTGAGCCTTTGGTTAATTCCTCTTCCTGGTGGGAAATGAGAGTTAAATTTTCCCGTCCAGACACCTCCAGCTAGTCTCTCATTGGTTCTCCCTATTCCTGTTCATCTTCCGCGGAATTTGCAAACTGGGCCAAACAGGAGGTTAAAGGCACTGACTCTCCAAGTCGGGAGAGTGTTAGTAAAGCATCTGGAATGTTGCACCCGAGTACCAGGGGACGAGAACTGAGACATATTTCAACACGTCTCCTGATCACACGGTTGATCATACTCTGGGTTCCACATGCATGTTTTAGCTGAAGGAAGAATCCCTTAAACCTGGAGAGTTGAGACCCGTGGAATGGGTACCATGCAATATGACTTCAAAGGGTCTTCATTTGCTCACCAAAACTCTCCAATCCTATCACTGCTGCGTTTTTGCCCCTGTACTCACGATTGATTCACTTTCAGAGACATAGCAATCCATAGGTTTTAAGATACTTACTAGTCAGGTACATTATTAGGCGTTTAATATGGGGTTTTGAGTCCATTTCGTTGAGCAAGGAGTAGCTCTTGTCTATTACATATTTGGCTTAAGGAACTTTATCTGTGCTCATTTCAATCTCTGGTTTTATGCAGCACCCCAACTCACCTTTCCCCTTAAGCAAGCATAAGTTGGTTTTCTAAATTTGGGACCATGTTCTGTTTTGAAATTCAGTTCCTGTGTAGCCAAGTTTACATTCCGTGTATTAGTGATATCTTATGATGTTTCTTTTTCTGTGTGACTTATTTCAGTTAGAATCATCATACCTGAATCCACTCATTATGCTGCTATGGGCCTGATGACATAGATGTCATTGCTGAGTGATATTGCATTGTACGTAAGTACCACAACTTCTTTATCCATTTTTCGCTTTATGCGATATTGAACTTGTACCGTAAACGAGTTTCTTGTAAACAGAGCCATCCCAAACTTTGGGGTGGCTGTGTCTTTTTGATTTTAATTTCCCTAAGCTATAGGACCATAAGTGGAAGTGCCCTAGGCTCTGTTGCTTTGTTTTTTAGATGTTTCAGGAAACACCATACACTTCTCCCGAGTGGCTGTTGGCAATTTACATCCCGCCCATCAGCATAACAAGGCTCCCAGTTCTCCATGGCCTGTCCTGCCTTTCTGGATTTTACACTTTTTTCAGATGGCCCTTTTGACGGGGGGGAAGTGAGACTTCATTGTAGTGCAGATTTCCTTTGCAAGCTTGCTTGGTTGGCCAAAAAGGGCGTATGCGTTTTTTCCTGAATATTTTCAGGAAAAAACGCATACGCCCTTTTTGGCCAAGTGCATCATTGTTGACCTTCTGCCTCTTTTCCTATGCTTTAAATGCAATTCCAGTCTACCTCCTGAAATCGGTTTCCTGCAATTCTGCCCGGCTTTCAAGTCCTCTTGGCAGCCTTACTTCAGTATATTTTTGGATGATAGCTGTCATTTATAACTCTGCAGGTTTGTGAATTACAGTGCCCCTGAGCTCCTTTCTTCAACTCGCTTTCTTGTGAGCTGGCCGCAACACCGCAGGATTGCTTCAGGCCCTAATCTGGTTCCGGCATGGCACGCTGAGCCTTTGGTTAATTCCTCTTCCTGGTGGGAAATGAGAGTTAAATTTTCCCGTCCAGACACCTCCAGCTAGTCTCTCATTGGTTCTCCCTATTCCTGTTCATCTTCCGCGGAATTTGCAAACTGGGCCAAACAGGAGGTTAAAGGCACTGACTCTCCAAGTCGGGAGAGTGTTAGTAAAGCATCTGGAATGTTGCACCCGAGTACCAGGGGACGAGAACTGAGACATATTTCAACACGTCTCCCGATCACACGGTTGATCATACTCTGGGTTCCACATGCATGTTTTAGCTGAAGGAAGAATCCCTTAAACCTGGAGAGTTGAGACCCGTGGAATGGGTACCATGCAATATGACTTCAAAGGGTCTTCATTTGCTCACCAAAACTCTCCAATCCTATCACTGCTGCGTTTTGGCCCCTGTACTCAAGATTGATTCACTTTCAGAGACATAGCAGTCCATAGGTTTTAAGATACTTACTAGTCATGTACATTATTAGGCGTTTAATATGGGGTGTTGAGTCCATTTCGTTGAGCAAGGAGTAGCTCTTGTCTATTACATATTTGGCTTAAGGAACTTTATCTGTGCTCATTTCAATCTCTGGTTTTATGCAGCACCCCAACTCACCTTTCCCCTTAAGAAAGCATAAGTTGGTTTTCTAAATTTGGGACCATGTTCTGTTTTGAAATTCAGTTCCTGTGTAGCCAAGTTTACATTCCGTGTATTAGTGATATCTTATGATGTTTCTTTTTCTGTGTGACTTATTTCAGTTAGAATCATCATACCTGAATCCACTCATCATGCTGCTATGGGCCTGATGACATAGATGTCATTGCTGAGTGATATTGCATTGTACGTAAGTACCACAACTTCTTTATCCATTTTTCGCTTTATGCGATATTGAACTTGTACCGTAAACGAGTTTCTTGTAAACAGAGCCATCCCAAACTTTGGGGTGGCTGTGTCTTTTTGATTTTAATTTCCCTAAGCTATAGGACCATAAGTGGAAGTGCCCTAGGCTCTGTTGCTTTGTTTTTAGATGTTTCAGGAAACACCATACACTTCTCCCGAGTGGCTGTTGGCAAGTTACATCCCGCCCATCAGCATAACAAGGCTCCCAGTTCTCCATGGCCTGTCCTGCCTTTCTGGATTTTACACTTTTTTCAGATGGCCCTTTTGATGGGGGGGGAAGTGAGACTTCATTGTAGTGCAGATTTCCTTTGCAAGCTCGCTTGGTTGGCCAAAAAGGGCGTATGCGTTTTTTCCTGAGTATATTCAGGAAAAAACGCATACGCCCTTTTTGGCCAAGTGCATCATTGTCGACCTTCTGCCTCTTTTCCTATGCTTTAAATGCAATTCCAGTCTACCTCCTGAAATCGGTTTCCTGCAATTCTGCCCGGCTTTCAAGTCCTCTTGGCAGCCTTACTTCAGTATATTTTTGGATGATAGCTGTCATTTATAACTCTGCAGGTTTGTGAATTACAGTGCCCCTGAGCTCCTTTCTTCAACTCGCTTTCTTGTGAGCTGGCCGCAACACCGCAGGATTGCTTCAGGCCCTAATCTGGTTCCGGCATGGCACGCTGAGCCTTTGGTTAATTCCTCTTCCTGGTGGGAAATGAGAGTTAAATTTTCCCGTCCAGACACCTCCAGCTAGTCTCTCATTGGTTCTCCCTATTCCTGTTCATCTTCCGCGGAATTTGCAAACTGGGCCAAACAGGAGGTTAAAGGCACTGACTCTCCAAGTCGGGAGAGTGTTAGTAAAGCATCTGGAATGTTGCACCCGAGTACCAGGGGACGAGAACTGAGACATATTTCAACACGTCTCCCGATCACACGGTTGATCATACTCTGGGTTCCACATGCATGTTTTAGCTGAAGGAAGAATCCCTTAAACCTGGAGAGTTGAGACCCGTGGAATGGGTACCATGCAATATGACTTCAAAGGGTCTTCATTTGCTCACCAAAACTCTCCAATCCTATCACTGCTGCGTTTTTGCCCCTGTACTCAAGATTGATTCACTTTCAGAGACATAGCAGTCCATAGGTTTTAAGATACTTACTAGTCAGGTACATTATTAGGCGTTTAATATGGGGTGTTGAGTCCATTTCGTTGAGCAAGGAGTAGCTCTTGTCTATTACATATTTGGCTTAAGGAACTTTATCTGTGCTCATTTCAATCTCTGGTTTTATGCAGCACCCCAACTCACCTTTCCCCTTAAGCAAGCATAAGTTGGTTTTCTAAATTTGGGACCATGTTCTGTTTTGAAATTCAGTTCCTGTGTAGCCAAGTTTACATTCCGTGTATTAGTGATATCTTATGATGTTTCTTTTTCTGTGTGACTTATTTCAGTTAGAATCATCATACCTGAATCCACTCATCATGCTGCTATGGGCCTGATGACATAGATGTCATTGCTGAGTGATATTGCATTGTACGTAAGTACCACAACTTCTTTATCCATTTTTCGCTTTATGCGATATTGAACTTGTACCGTAAACGAGTTTCTTGTAAACAGAGCCATCCCAAACTTTGGGGTGGCTGTGTCTTTTTGATTTTAATTTCCCTAAGCTATAGGACCATAAGTGGAAGTGCCCTAGGCTCTGTTGCTTTGTTTTTAGATGTTTCAGGAAACACCATACACTTCTCCCGAGTGGCTGTTGGCAAGTTACATCCCGCCCATCAGCATAACAAGGCTCCCAGTTCTCCATGGCCTGTCCTGCCTTTCTGGATTTTACACTTTTTTCAGATGGCCCTTTTGATGGGGGGGGAAGTGAGACTTCATTGTAGTGCAGATTTCCTTTGCAAGCTCGCTTGGTTGGCCAAAAAGGGCGTATGCGTTTTTTCCTGAATATATTCAGGAAAAAACGCATACGCCCTTTTTGGCCAAGTGCATCATTGTCGACCTTCTGCCTCTTTTCCTATGCTTTAAATGCAATTCCAGTCTACCTCCTGAAATCGGTTTCCTGCAATTCTGCCCGGCTTTCAAGTCCTCTTGGCAGCCTTACTTCAGTATATTTTTGGATGATAGCTGTCATTTATAACTCTGCAGGTTTGTGAATTACAGTGCCCCTGAGCTCCTTTCTTCAACTCGCTTTCTTGTGAGCTGGCCGCAACACCGCAGGATTGCTTCAGGCCCTAATCTGGTTCCGGCATGGCACGCTGAGCCTTTGGTTAATTCCTCTTCCTGGTGGGAAATGAGAGTTAAATTTTCCCGTCCAGACACCTCCAGCTAGTCTCTCATTGGTTCTCCCTATTCCTGTTCATCTTCCGCGGAATTTGCAAACTGGGCCAAACAGGAGGTTAAAGGCACTGACTCTCCAAGTCGGGAGAGTGTTAGTAAAGCATCTGGAATGTTGCACCCGAGTACCAGGGGACGAGAACTGAGACATATTTCAACACGTCTCCCGATCACACGGTTGATCATACTCTGGGTTCCACATGCATGTTTTAGCTGAAGGAAGAATCCCTTAAACCTGGAGAGTTGAGACCCGTGGAATGGGTACCATGCAATATGACTTCAAAGGGTCTTCATTTGCTCACCAAAACTCTCCAATCCTATCACTGCTGCGTTTTTGCCCCTGTACTCAAGATTGATTCACTTTCAGAGACATAGCAATCCATAGGTTTTAAGATACTTACTAGTCAGGTACATTATTAGGCGTTTAATATGGGGTTTTGAGTCCATTTCGTTGAGCAAGGAGTAGCTCTTGTCTATTACATATTTGGCTTAAGGAACTTTATCTGTGCTCATTTCAATCTCTGGTTTTATGCAGCACCCCAACTCACCTTTCCCCTTAAGCAAGCATAAGTTGGTTTTCTAAATTTGGGACCATGTTCTGTTTTGAAATTCAGTTCCTGTGTAGCCAAGTTTACATTCCGTGTATTAGTGATATCTTATGATGTTTCTTTTTCTGTGTGAATTATTTCAGTTAGAATCATCATACCTGAATCCACTCATTATGCTGCTATGGGCCTGATGACATAGATGTCATTGCTGAGTGATATTGCATTGTACATAAGTACCACAACTTCTTTATCCATTTTTCGCTTTATGCGATATTGAACTTGTACCGTAAACGAGTTTCTTGTAAACAGAGCCATCCCAAACTTTGGGGTGGCTGTGTCTTTTTGATTTTAATTTCCCTAAGCTATAGGACCATAAGTGGAAGTGCCCTAGGCTCTGTTGCTTTGTTTTTTAGATGTTTCAGGAAACACCATACACTTCTCCCGAGTGGCTGTTGGCAATTTACATCCCGCCCATCAGCATAACAAGGCTCCCAGTTCTCCATGGCCTGTCCTGCCTTTCTGGATTTTACACTTTTTTCAGATGGCCCTTTTGACGGGGGGGAAGTGAGACTTCATTGTAGTGCAGATTTCCTTTGCAAGCTTGCTTGGTTGGCCAAAAAGGGCGTATGCGTTTTTTCCTGAATATATTCAGGAAAAAACGCATACGCCCTTTTTGGCCAAGTGCATCATTGTCGACCTTCTGCCTCTTTTCCTATGCTTTAAATGCAATTCCAGTCTACCTCCTGAAATCGGTTTCCTGCAATTCTGCCCGGCTTTCAAGTCCTCTTGGCAGCCTTACTTCAGTATATTTTTGGATGATAGCTGTCATTTATAACTCTGCAGGTTTGTGAATTACAGTGCCCCTGAGCTCCTTTCTTCAACTCGCTTTCTTGTGAGCTGGCCGCAACACCGCAGGATTGCTTCAGGCCCTAATCTGGTTCCGGCATGGCACGCTGAGCCTTTGGTTAATTCCTCTTCCTGGTGGGAAATGAGAGTTAAATTTTCCCGTCCAGACACCTCCAGCTAGTCTCTCATTGGTTCTCCCTATTCCTGTTCATCTTCCGCGGAATTTGCAAACTGGGCCAAACAGGAGGTTAAAGGCACTGACTCTCCAAGTCGGGAGAGTGTTAGTAAAGCATCTGGAATGTTGCACCCGAGTACCAGGGGACGAGAACTGAGACATATTTCAACACGTCTCCCGATCACACGGTTGATCATACTCTGGGTTCCACATGCATGTTTTAGCTGAAGGAAGAATCCCTTAAACCTGGAGAGTTGAGACCCGTGGAATGGGTACCATGCAATATGACTTCAAAGGGTCTTCATTTGCTCACCAAAACTCTCCAATCCTATCACTGCTGCGTTTTGGCCCCTGTACTCAAGATTGATTCACTTTCAGAGACATAGCAGTCCATAGGTTTTAAGATACTTACTAGTCAGGTACATTATTAGGCGTTTAATATGGGGTGTTGAGTCCATTTCGTTGAGCAAGGAGTAGCTCTTGTCTATTACATATTTGGCTTAAGGAACTTTATCTGTGCTCATTTCAATCTCTGGTTTTATGCAGCACCCCAACTCACCTTTCCCCTTAAGAAAGCATAAGTTGGTTTTCTAAATTTGGGACCATGTTCTGTTTTGAAATTCAGTTCCTGTGTAGCCAAGTTTACATTCCGTGTATTAGTGATATCTTATGATGTTTCTTTTTCTGTGTGACTTATTTCAGTTAGAATCATCATACCTGAATCCACTCATTATGCTGCTATGGGCCTGATGACATAGATGTCATTGCTGAGTGATATTGCATTGTACGTAAGTACCACAACTTCTTTATCCATTTTTCGCTTTATGCGATATTGAACTTGTACCGTAAACGAGTTTCTTGTAAACAGAGCCATCCCAAACTTTGGGGTGGCTGTGTCTTTTTGATTTTAATTTCCCTAAGCTATAGGACCATAAGTGGAAGTGCCCTAGGCTCTGTTGCTTTGTTTTTAGATGTTTCAGGAAACACCATACACTTCTCCCGAGTGGCTGTTGGCAAGTTACATCCCGCCCATCAGCATAACAAGGCTCCCAGTTCTCCATGGCCTGTCCTGCCTTTCTGGATTTTACACTTTTTTCAGATGGCCCTTTTGATGGGGGGGGAAGTGAGACTTCATTGTAGTGCAGATTTCCTTTGCAAGCTCGCTTGGTTGGCCAAAAAGGGCGTATGCGTTTTTTCCTGAATATATTCAGGAAAAAACGCATACGCCCTTTTTGGCCAAGTGCATCATTGTCGACCTTCTGCCTCTTTTCCTATGCTTTAAATGCAATTCCAGTCTACCTCCTGAAATCGGTTTCCTGCAATTCTGCCCGGCTTTCAAGTCCTCTTGGCAGCCTTACTTCAGTATATTTTTGGATGATAGCTGTCATTTATAACTCTGCAGGTTTGTGAATTACAGTGCCCCTGAGCTCCTTTCTTCAACTCGCTTTCTTGTGAGCTGGCCGCAACACCGCAGGATTGCTTCAGGCCCTAATCTGGTTCCGGCATGGCACGCTGAGCCTTTGGTTAATTCCTCTTCCTGGTGGGAAATGAGAGTTAAATTTTCCCGTCCAGACACCTCCAGCTAGTCTCTCATTGGTTCTCCCTATTCCTGTTCATCTTCCGCGGAATTTGCAAACTGGGCCAAACAGGAGGTTAAAGGCACTGACTCTCCAAGTCGGGAGAGTGTTAGTAAAGCATCTGGAATGTTGCACCCGAGTACCAGGGGACGAGAACTGAGACATATTTCAACACGTCTCCCGATCACACGGTTGATCATACTCTGGGTTCCACATGCATGTTTTAGCTGAAGGAAGAATCCCTTAAACCTGGAGAGTTGAGACCCGTGGAATGGGTACCATGCAATATGACTTCAAAGGGTCTTCATTTGCTCACCAAAACTCTCCAATCCTATCACTGCTGCGTTTTTGCCCCTGTACTCAAGATTGATTCACTTTCAGAGACATAGCAGTCCATAGGTTTTAAGATACTTACTAGTCAGGTACATTATTAGGCGTTTAATATGGGGTGTTGAGTCCATTTCGTTGAGCAAGGAGTAGCTCTTGTCTATTACATATTTGGCTTAAGGAACTTTATCTGTGCTCATTTCAATCTCTGGTTTTATGCAGCACCCCAACTCACCTTTCCCCTTAAGCAAGCATAAGTTGGTTTTCTAAATTTGGGACCATGTTCTGTTTTGAAATTCAGTTCCTGTGTAGCCAAGTTTACATTCCGTGTATTAGTGATATCTTATGATGTTTCTTTTTCTGTGTGACTTATTTCAGTTAGAATCATCATACCTGAATCCACTCATCATGCTGCTATGGGCCTGATGACATAGATGTCATTGCTGAGTGATATTGCATTGTACGTAAGTACCACAACTTCTTTATCCATTTTTCGCTTTATGCGATATTGAACTTGTACCGTAAACGAGTTTCTTGTAAACAGAGCCATCCCAAACTTTGGGGTGGCTGTGTCTTTTTGATTTTAATTTCCCTAAGCTATAGGACCATAAGTGGAAGTGCCCTAGGCTCTGTTGCTTTGTTTTTAGATGTTTCAGGAAACACCATACACTTCTCCCGAGTGGCTGTTGGCAAGTTACATCCCGCCCATCAGCATAACAAGGCTCCCAGTTCTCCATGGCCTGTCCTGCCTTTCTGGATTTTACACTTTTTTCAGATGGCCCTTTTGATGGGGGGGGAAGTGAGACTTCATTGTAGTGCAGATTTCCTTTGCAAGCTCGCTTGGTTGGCCAAAAAGGGCGTATGCGTTTTTTCCTGAATATATTCAGGAAAAAACGCATACGCCCTTTTTGGCCAAGTGCATCATTGTCGACCTTCTGCCTCTTTTCCTATGCTTTAAATGCAATTCCAGTCTACCTCCTGAAATCGGTTTCCTGCAATTCTGCCCGGCTTTCAAGTCCTCTTGGCAGCCTTACTTCAGTATATTTTTGGATGATAGCTGTCATTTATAACTCTGCAGGTTTGTGAATTACAGTGCCCCTGAGCTCCTTTCTTCAACTCGCTTTCTTGTGAGCTGGCCGCAACACCGCAGGATTGCTTCAGGCCCTAATCTGGTTCCGGCATGGCACGCTGAGCCTTTGGTTAATTCCTCTTCCTGGTGGGAAATGAGAGTTAAATTTTCCCGTCCAGACACCTCCAGCTAGTCTCTCATTGGTTCTCCCTATTCCTGTTCATCTTCCGCGGAATTTGCAAACTGGGCCAAACAGGAGGTTAAAGGCACTGACTCTCCAAGTCGGGAGAGTGTTAGTAAAGCATCTGGAATGTTGCACCCGAGTACCAGGGGACGAGAACTGAGACATATTTCAACACGTCTCCCGATCACACGGTTGATCATACTCTGGGTTCCACATGCATGTTTTAGCTGAAGGAAGAATCCCTTAAACCTGGAGAGTTGAGACCCGTGGAATGGGTACCATGCAATATGACTTCAAAGGGTCTTCATTTGCTCACCAAAACTCTCCAATCCTATCACTGCTGCGTTTTTGCCCCTGTACTCAAGATTGATTCACTTTCAGAGACATAGCAGTCCATAGGTTTTAAGATACTTACTAGTCAGGTACATTATTAGGCGTTTAATATGGGGTGTTGAGTCCATTTCGTTGAGCAAGGAGTAGCTCTTGTCTATTACATATTTGGCTTAAGGAACTTTATCTGTGCTCATTTCAATCTCTGGTTTTATGCAGCACCCCAACTCACCTTTCCCCTTAAGCAAGCATAAGTTGGTTTTCTAAATTTGGGACCATGTTCTGTTTTGAAATTCAGTTCCTGTGTAGCCAAGTTTACATTCCGTGTATTAGTGATATCTTATGATGTTTCTTTTTCTGTGTGACTTATTTCAGTTAGAATCATCATACCTGAATCCACTCATCATGCTGCTATGGGCCTGATGACATAGATGTCATTGCTGAGTGATATTGCATTGTACGTAAGTACCACAACTTCTTTATCCATTTTTCGCTTTATGCGATATTGAACTTGTACCGTAAACGAGTTTCTTGTAAACAGAGCCATCCCAAACTTTGGGGTGGCTGTGTCTTTTTGATTTTAATTTCCCTAAGCTATAGGACCATAAGTGGAAGTGCCCTAGGCTCTGTTGCTTTGTTTTTTAGATGTTTCAGGAAACACCATACACTTCTCCCGAGTGGCTGTTGGCAATTTACATCCCGCCCATCAGCATAACAAGGCTCCCAGTTCTCCATGGCCTGTCCTGCCTTTCTGGATTTTACACTTTTTTCAGATGGCCCTTTTGACGGGGGGGGAAGTGAGACTTCATTGTAGTGCAGATTTCCTTTGCAAGCTTGCTTGGTTGGCCAAAAAGGGCGTATGCGTTTTTTCCTGAATATATTCAGGAAAAAACGCATACGCCCTTTTTGGCCAAGTGCATCATTGTCGACCTTCTGCCTCTTTTCCTATGCTTTAAATGCAATTCCAGTCTACCTCCTGAAATCGGTTTCCTGCAATTCTGCCCGGCTTTCAAGTCCTCTTGGCAGCCTTACTTCAGTATATTTTTGGATGATAGCTGTCATTTATAACTCTGCAGGTTTGTGAATTACAGTGCCCCTGAGCTCCTTTCTTCAACTCGCTTTCTTGTGAGCTGGCCGCAACACCGCAGGATTGCTTCAGGCCCTAATCTGGTTCCGGCATGGCACGCTGAGCCTTTGGTTAATTCCTCTTCCTGGTGGGAAATGAGAGTTAAATTTTCCCGTCCAGACACCTCCAGCTAGTCTCTCATTGGTTCTCCCTATTCCTGTTCATCTTCCGCGGAATTTGCAAACTGGGCCAAACAGGAGGTTAAAGGCACTGACTCTCCAAGTCGGGAGAGTGTTAGTAAAGCATCTGGAATGTTGCACCCGAGTACCAGGGGACGAGAACTGAGACATATTTCAACACGTCTCCCGATCACACGGTTGATCATACTCTGGGTTCCACATGCATGTTTTAGCTGAAGGAAGAATCCCTTAAACCTGGAGAGTTGAGACCCGTGGAATGGGTACCATGCAATATGACTTCAAAGGGTCTTCATTTGCTCACCAAAACTCTCCAATCCTATCACTGCTGCGTTTTTGCCCCTGTACTCACGATTGATTCACTTTCAGAGACATAGCAATCCATAGGTTTTAAGATACTTACTAGTCAGGTACATTATTAGGCGTTTAATATGGGGTTTTGAGTCCATTTCGTTGAGCAAGGAGTAGCTCTTGTCTATTACATATTTGGCTTAAGGAACTTTATCTGTGCTCATTTCAATCTCTGGTTTTATGCAGCACCCCAACTCACCTTTCCCCTTAAGCAAGCATAAGTTGATTTTCTAAATTTGGGACCATGTTCTGTTTTGAAATTCAGTTCCTGTGTAGCCAAGTTTACATTCCGTGTATTAGTGATATCTTATGATGTTTCTTTTTCTGTGTGACTTATTTCAGTTAGAATCATCATACCTGAATCCACTCATTATGCTGCTATGGGCCTGATGACATAGATGTCATTGCTGAGTGATATTGCATTGTACGTAAGTACCACAACTTCTTTATCCATTTTTCGCTTTATGCGATATTGAACTTGTACCGTAAACGAGTTTCTTGTAAACAGAGCCATCCCAAACTTTGGGGTGGCTGTGTCTTTTTGATTTTAATTTCCCTAAGCTATAGGACCATAAGTGGAAGTGCCCTAGGCTCTGTTGCTTTGTTTTTTAGATGTTTCAGGAAACACCATACACTTCTCCCGAGTGGCTGTTGGCAATTTACATCCCGCCCATCAGCATAACAAGGCTCCCAGTTCTCCATAGCCTGTCCTGCCTTTCTGGATTTTACACTTTTTTCAGATGGCCCTTTTGACGGGGGGGAAGTGAGACTTCATTGTAGTGCAGATTTCCTTTGCAAGCTTGCTTGGTTGGCCAAAAAGGGCGTATGCGTTTTTTCCTGAATATATTCAGGAAAAAACGCATACGCCCTTTTTGGCCAAGTGCATCATTGTCGACCTTCTGCCTCTTTTCCTATGCTTTAAATGCAATTCCAGTCTACCTCCTGAAATCGGTTTCCTGCAATTCTGCCCGGCTTTCAAGTCCTCTTGGCAGCCTTACTTCAGTATATTTTTGGATGATAGCTGTCATTTATAACTCTGCAGGTTTGTGAATTACAGTGCCCCTGAGCTCCTTTCTTCAACTCGCTTTCTTGTGAGCTGGCCGCAACACCGCAGGATTGCTTCAGGCCCTAATCTGGTTCCGGCATGGCACGCTGAGCCTTTGGTTAATTCCTCTTCCTGGTGGGAAATGAGAGTTAAATTTTCCCGTCCAAACACCTCCAGCTAGTCTCTCATTGGTTCTCCCTATTCCTGTTCATCTTCCGCGGAATTTGCAAACTGGGCCAAACAGGAGGTTAAAGGCACTGACTCTCCAAGTCGGGAGAGTGTTAGTAAAGCATCTGGAATGTTGCACCCGAGTACCAGGGGACGAGAACTGAGACATATTTCAACACGTCTCCCGATCACACGGTTGATCATACTCTGGGTTCCACATGCATGTTTTAGCTGAAGGAAGAATCCCTTAAACCTGGAGAGTTGAGACCCGTGGAATGGGTACCATGCAATATGACTTCAAAGGGTCTTCATTTGCTCACCAAAACTCTCCAATCCTATCACTGCTGCGTTTTTGCCCCTGTACTCAAGATTGATTCACTTTCAGAGACATAGCAGTCCATAGGTTTTAAGATACTTACTAGTCAGGTACATTATTAGGCGTTTAATATGGGGTGTTGAGTCCATTTCGTTGAGCAAGGAGTAGCTCTTGTCTATTACATATTTGGCTTAAGGAACTTTATCTGTGCTCATTTCAATCTCTGGTTTTATGCAGCACCCCAACTCACCTTTCCCCTTAAGCAAGCATAAGTTGGTTTTCTAAATTTGGGACCATGTTCTGTTTTGAAATTCAGTTCCTGTGTAGCCAAGTTTACATTCCGTGTATTAGTGATATCTTATGATGTTTCTTTTTCTGTGTGACTTATTTCAGTTAGAATCATCATACCTGAATCCACTCATCATGCTGCTATGGGCCTGATGACATAGATGTCATTGCTGAGTGATATTGCATTGTACGTAAGTACCACAACTTCTTTATCCATTTTTCGCTTTATGCGATATTGAACTTGTACCGTAAACGAGTTTCTTGTAAACAGAGCCATCCCAAACTTTGGGGTGGCTGTGTCTTTTTGATTTTAATTTCCCTAAGCTATAGGACCATAAGTGGAAGTGCCCTAGGCTCTGTTGCTTTGTTTTTAGATGTTTCAGGAAACACCATACACTTCTCCCGAGTGGCTGTTGGCAAGTTACATCCCGCCCATCAGCATAACAAGGCTCCCAGTTCTCCATGGCCTGTCCTGCCTTTCTGGATTTTACACTTTTTTCAGATGGCCCTTTTGATGGGGGGGGAAGTGAGACTTCATTGTAGTGCAGATTTCCTTTGCAAGCTCGCTTGGTTGGCCAAAAAGGGCGTATGCGTTTTTTCCTGAATATATTCAGGAAAAAACGCATACGCCCTTTTTGGCCAAGTGCATCATTGTCGACCTTCTGCCTCTTTTCCTATGCTTTAAATGCAATTCCAGTCTACCTCCTGAAATCGGTTTCCTGCAATTCTGCCCGGCTTTCAAGTCCTCTTGGCAGCCTTACTTCAGTATATTTTTGGATGATAGCTGTCATTTATAACTCTGCAGGTTTGTGAATTACAGTGCCCCTGAGCTCCTTTCTTCAACTCGCTTTCTTGTGAGCTGGCCGCAACACCGCAGGATTGCTTCAGGCCCTAATCTGGTTCCGGCATGGCACGCTGAGCCTTTGGTTAATTCCTCTTCCTGGTGGGAAATGAGAGTTAAATTTTCCCGTCCAGACACCTCCAGCTAGTCTCTCATTGGTTCTCCCTATTCCTGTTCATCTTCCGCGGAATTTGCAAACTGGGCCAAACAGGAGGTTAAAGGCACTGACTCTCCAAGTCGGGAGAGTGTTAGTAAAGCATCTGGAATGTTGCACCCGAGTACCAGGGGACGAGAACTGAGACATATTTCAACACGTCTCCCGATCACACGGTTGATCATACTCTGGGTTCCACATGCATGTTTTAGCTGAAGGAAGAATCCCTTAAACCTGGAGAGTTGAGACCCGTGGAATGGGTACCATGCAATATGACTTCAAAGGGTCTTCATTTGCTCACCAAAACTCTCCAATCCTATCACTGCTGCGTTTTTGCCCCTGTACTCAAGATTGATTCACTTTCAGAGACATAGCAGTCCATAGGTTTTAAGATACTTACTAGTCAGGTACATTATTAGGCGTTTAATATGGGGTGTTGAGTCCATTTCGTTGAGCAAGGAGTAGCTCTTGTCTATTACATATTTGGCTTAAGGAACTTTATCTGTGCTCATTTCAATCTCTGGTTTTATGCAGCACCCCAACTCACCTTTCCCCTTAAGCAAGCATAAGTTGGTTTTCTAAATTTGGGACCATGTTCTGTTTTGAAATTCAGTTCCTGTGTAGCCAAGTTTACATTCCGTGTATTAGTGATATCTTATGATGTTTCTTTTTCTGTGTGACTTATTTCAGTTAGAATCATCATACCTGAATCCACTCATCATGCTGCTATGGGCCTGATGACATAGATGTCATTGCTGAGTGATATTGCATTGTACGTAAGTACCACAACTTCTTTATCCATTTTTCGCTTTATGCGATATTGAACTTGTACCGTAAACGAGTTTCTTGTAAACAGAGCCATCCCAAACTTTGGGGTGGCTGTGTCTTTATGATTTTAATTTCCCTAAGCTATAGGACCATAAGTGGAAGTGCCCTAGGCTCTGTTGCTTTGTTTTTTAGATGTTTCAGGAAACACCATACACTTCTCCGGAGTGGCTGTTGGCAATTTACATCCCGCCCATCAGCATAACAAGGCTCCCAGTTCTCCATGGCCTGTCCTGCCTTTCTGGATTTTACACTTTTTTCAGATGGCCCTTTTGATGGGGGGGGAAGTGAGACTTCATTGTAGTGC
This sequence comes from Orcinus orca, assembly GCF_937001465.1. Taxonomy (NCBI): domain Eukaryota; kingdom Metazoa; phylum Chordata; class Mammalia; order Artiodactyla; family Delphinidae; genus Orcinus; species Orcinus orca. The sequence goes on along the minus strand of NW_026044081.1, from coordinate 60,717 downwards.
AGATTTCCTTTGCAAGCTTGCTTGGTTGGCCAAAAAGGGCGTATGCGTTTTTTCCTGAATATATTCAGGAAAAAACGCATACGCCCTTTTTGGCCAAGTGCATCATTGTCGACCTTCTGCCTCTTTTCCTATGCTTTAAATGCAATTCCAGTCTACCTCCTGAAATCGGTTTCCTGCAATTCTGCCCGGCTTTCAAGTCCTCTTGGCAGCCTTACTTCAGTATATTTTTGGATGATAGCTGTCATTTATAACTCTGCAGGTTTGTGAATTACAGTGCCCCTGAGCTCCTTTCTTCAACTCGCTTTCTTGTGAGCTGGCCGCAACACCGCAGGATTGCTTCAGGCCTTAATCTGGTTCCGGCATGGCACGCTGAGCCTTTGGTTAATTCCTCTTCCTGGTGGGAAATGAGAGTTAAATATTCCCGTCCAGACACCTCCAGCTAGTCTCTCATTGGTTCTCCCTATTCCTGTTCATCTTCCGCGGAATTTGCAAACTGGGCCAAACAGGAGGTTAAAGGCACTGACTCTCCAAGTCGGGAGAGTGTTAGTAAAGCATCTGGAATGTTGCACCCGAGTACCAGGGGACGAGAACTGAGACATATTTCAACACGTCTCCCGATCACACGGTTGATCATACTCTGGGTTCCACATGCATGTTTTAGCTGAAGGAAGAATCCCTTAAACCTGGAGAGTTGAGACCCGTGGAATGGGTACCATGCAATATGACTTCAAAGGGTCTTCATTTGCTCACCAAAACTCTCCAATCCTATCACTGCTGCGTTTTTGCCCCTGTACTCACGATTGATTCACTTTCAGAGACATAGCAATCCATAGGTTTTAAGATACTTACTAGTCAGGTACATTATTAGGCGTTTAATATGGGGTTTTGAGTCCATTTCGTTGAGCAAGGAGTAGCTCTTGTCTATTACATATTTGGCTTAAGGAACTTTATCTGTGCTCATTTCAATCTCTGGTTTTATGCAGCACCCCAACTCACCTTTCCCCTTAAGCAAGCATAAGTTGATTTTCTAAATTTGGGACCATGTTCTGTTTTGAAATTCAGTTCCTGTGTAGCCAAGTTTACATTCCGTGTATTAGTGATATCTTATGATGTTTCTTTTTCTGTGTGACTTATTTCAGTTAGAATCATCATACCTGAATCCACTCATTATGCTGCTATGGGCCTGATGACATAGATGTCATTGCTGAGTGATATTGCATTGTACGTAAGTACCACAACTTCTTTATCCATTTTTCGCTTTATGCGATATTGAACTTGTACCGTAAACGAGTTTCTTGTAAACAGAGCCATCCCAAACTTTGGGGTGGCTGTGTCTTTTTGATTTTAATTTCCCTAAGCTATAGGACCATAAGTGGAAGTGCCCTAGGCTCTGTTGCTTTGTTTTTTAGATGTTTCAGGAAACACCATACACTTCTCCCGAGTGGCTGTTGGCAATTTACATCCCGCCCATCAGCATAACAAGGCTCCCAGTTCTCCATAGCCTGTCCTGCCTTTCTGGATTTTACACTTTTTTCAGATGGCCCTTTTGACGGGGGGGAAGTGAGACTTCATTGTAGTGCAGATTTCCTTTGCAAGCTTGCTTGGTTGGCCAAAAAGGGCGTATGCGTTTTTTCCTGAATATATTCAGGAAAAAACGCATACGCCCTTTTTGGCCAAGTGCATCATTGTCGACCTTCTGCCTCTTTTCCTATGCTTTAAATGCAATTCCAGTCTACCTCCTGAAATCGGTTTCCTGCAATTCTGCCCGGCTTTCAAGTCCTCTTGGCAGCCTTACTTCAGTATATTTTTGGATGATAGCTGTCATTTATAACTCTGCAGGTTTGTGAATTACAGTGCCCCTGAGCTCCTTTCTTCAACTCGCTTTCTTGTGAGCTGGCCGCAACACCGCAGGATTGCTTCAGGCCCTAATCTGGTTCCGGCATGGCACGCTGAGCCTTTGGTTAATTCCTCTTCCTGGTGGGAAATGAGAGTTAAATTTTCCCGTCCAGACACCTCCAGCTAGTCTCTCATTGGTTCTCCCTATTCCTGTTCATCTTCCGCGGAATTTGCAAACTGGGCCAAACAGGAGGTTAAAGGCACTGACTCTCCAAGTCGGGAGAGTGTTAGTAAAGCATCTGGAATGTTGCACCCGAGTACCAGGGGACGAGAACTGAGACATATTTCAACACGTCTCCCGATCACACGGTTGATCATACTCTGGGTTCCACATGCATGTTTTAGCTGAAGGAAGAATCCCTTAAACCTGGAGAGTTGAGACCCGTGGAATGGGTACCATGCAATATGACTTCAAAGGGTCTTCATTTGCTCACCAAAACTCTCCAATCCTATCACTGCTGCGTTTTTGCCCCTGTACTCACGATTGATTCACTTTCAGAGACATAGCAATCCATAGGTTTTAAGATACTTACTAGTCAGGTACATTATTAGGCGTTTAATATGGGGTTTTGAGTCCATTTCGTTGAGCAAGGAGTAGCTCTTGTCTATTACATATTTGGCTTAAGGAACTTTATCTGTGCTCATTTCAATCTCTGGTTTTATGCAGCACCCCAACTCACCTTTCCCCTTAAGCAAGCATAAGTTGATTTTCTAAATTTGGGACCATGTTCTGTTTTGAAATTCAGTTCCTGTGTAGCCAAGTTTACATTCCGTGTATTAGTGATATCTTATGATGTTTCTTTTTCTGTGTGACTTATTTCAGTTAGAATCATCATACCTGAATCCACTCATTATGCTGCTATGGGCCTGATGACATAGATGTCATTGCTGAGTGATATTGCATTGTACGTAAGTACCACAACTTCTTTATCCATTTTTCGCTTTATGCGATATTGAACTTGTACTGTAAACGAGTTTCTTGTAAACAGAGCCATCCCAAACATTGGGGTGGCTGTGTCTTTTTGATTTTAATTTCCCTAAGCTATAGGACCATAAGTGGAAGTGCCCTAGGCTCTGTTGCTTTGTTTTTTAGATGTTTCAGGAAACACCATACACTTCTCCCGAGTGGCTGTTGGCAATTTACATCCCGCCCATCAGCATAACAAGGCTCCCAGTTCTCCATAGCCTGTCCTGCCTTTCTGGATTTTACACGTTTTTCAGATGGCCCTTTTGACGGGGGGGAAGTGAGACTTCATTGTAGTGCAGATTTCCTTTGCAAGCTTGCTTGGTTGGCCAAAAAGGGCGTATGCGTTTTTTCCTGAATATATTCAGGAAAAAACGCATACGCCCTTTTTGGCCAAGTGCATCATTGTCGACCTTCTGCCTCTTTTCCTATGCTTTAAATGCAATTCCAGTCTACCTCCTGAAATCGGTTTCCTGCAATTCTGCCCGGCTTTCAAGTCCTCTTGGCAGCCTTACTTCAGTATATTTTTGGATGATAGCTGTCATTTATAACTCTGCAGGTTTGTGAATTACAGTGCCCCTGAGCTCCTTTCTTCAACTCGCTTTCTTGTGAGCTGGCCGCAACACCGCAGGATTGCTTCAGGCCCTAATCTGGTTCCGGCATGGCACGCTGAGCCTTTGGTTAATTCCTCTTCCTGGTGGTAAATGAGAGTTAAATTTTCCCGTCCAGACACCTCCAGCTAGTCTCTCATTGGTTCTCCCTATTCCTGTTCATCTTCCACGGAATTTGCAAACTGGGCCAAACAGGAGGTTAAAGGCACTGACTCTCCAAGTCGGGAGAGTGTTAGTAAAGCATCTGGAATGTTGCACCCGAGTACCAGGGGACGAGAACTGAGACATATTTCAACACGTCTCCCGATCACACGGTTGATCATACTCTGGGTTCCACATGCATGTTTTAGCTGAAGGAAGAATCCCTTAAACCTGGAGAGTTGAGACCCGTGGAATGGGTACCATGCAATATGACTTCAAAGGGTCTTCATTTGCTCACCAAAACTCTCCAATCCTATCACTGCTGCGTTTTTGCCCCTGTACTCAAGATTGATTCACTTTCAGAGACATAGCAGTCCATAGGATTTAAGATACTTACTAGTCAGGTACATTATTAGGCGTTTAATATGGGGTGTTGAGTCCATTTCGTTGAGCAAGGAGTAACTCTTGTCTATTACATATTTGGCTTAAGGAACTTTATCTGTGCTCATTTCAATCTCTGGTTTTATGCAGCACCCCAACTCACCTTTCCCCTTAAGCAAGCATAAGTTGGTTTTCTAAATTTGGGACCATGTTATGTTTTGAAATTCAGTTCCTGTGTAGCCAAGTTTACATTCCGTGTATTAGTGATATCTTATGATGTTTCTTTTTCTGTGTGACTTATTTCAGTTAGAATCATCATACCTGAATCCACTCATCATGCTGCTATGGGCCTGATGACATAGATGTCATTGCTGAGTGATATTGCATTGTACGTAAGTACCACAACTTCTTTATCCATTTTTCGCTTTATGCGATATTGAACTTGTACCGTAAACGAGTTTCTTGTAAACAGAGCCATCCCAAACTTTGGGGTGGCTGTGTCTTTTTGATTTTAATTTCCCTAAGCTATAGGACCATAAGTGGAAGTGCCCTAGGCTCTGTTGCTTTGTTTTTTAGATGTTTCAGGAAACACCATACACTTCTCCCGAGTGGCTGTTGGCAATTTACATCCCGCCCATCAGCATAACAAGGCTCCCAGTTCTCCATGGCCTGTCCTGCCTTTCTGGATTTTACACTTTTTTCAGATGGCCCTTTTGACGGGGGGGAAGTGAGACTTCATTGTAGTGCAGATTTCCTTTGCAAGCTTGCTTGGTTGGCCAAAAAGGGCGTATGCGTTTTTTCCTGAATATATTCAGGAAAAAACGCATACGCCCTTTTTGGCCAAGTGCATCATTGTCGACCTTCTGCCTCTTTTCCTATGCTTTAAATGCAATTCCAGTCTACCTCCTGAAATCGGTTTCCTGCAATTCTGCCCGGCTTTCAAGTCCTCTTGGCAGCCTTACTTCAGTATATTTTTGGATGATAGCTGTCATTTATAACTCTGCAGGTTTGTGAATTACAGTGCCCCTGAGCTCCTTTCTTCAACTCGCTTTCTTGTGAGCTGGCCGCAACACCGCAGGATTGCTTCAGGCCCTAATCTGGTTCCGGCATGGCACGCTGAGCCTTTGGTTAATTCCTCTTCCTGGTGGGAAATGAGAGTTAAATTTTCCCGTCCAGACACCTCCAGCTAGTCTCTCATTGGTTCTCCCTATTCCTGTTCATCTTCCGCGGAATTTGCAAACTGGGCCAAACAGGAGGTTAAAGGCACTGACTCTCCAAGTCGGGAGAGTGTTAGTAAAGCATCTGGAATGTTGCACCCGAGTACCAGGGGACGAGAACTGAGACATATTTCAACACGTCTCCCGATCACACGGTTGATCATACTCTGGGTTCCACATGCATGTTTTAGCTGAAGGAAGAATCCCTTAAACCTGGAGAGTTGAGACCCGTGGAATGGGTACCATGCAATATGACTTCAAAGGGTCTTCATTTGCTCACCAAAACTCTCCAATCCTATCACTGCTGCGTTTTTGCCCCTGTACTCCCGATTGATTCACTTTCAGAGACATAGCAATCCATAGGTTTTAAGATACTTACTAGTCAGGTACATTATTAGGCGTTTAATATGGGGTTTTGAGTCCATTTCGTTGAGCAAGGAGTAGCTCTTGTCTATTACATATTTGGCTTAAGGAACTTTATCTGTGCTCATTTCAATATCTGGTTTTATGCAGCACCCCAACTCACCTTTCCCCTTAAGCAAGCATAAGTTGATTTTCTAAATTTAGGACCATGTTCTGTTTTGAAATTCAGTTCCTGTGTAGCCAAGTTTACATTCCGTGTATTAGTGATATCTTATGATGTTTCTTTTTCTGTGTGACTTATTTCAGTTAGAATCATCATACCTGAATCCACTCATTATGCTGCTATGGGCCTGATGACATAGATGTCATTGCTGAGTGATATTGCATTGTACGTAAGTACCACAACTTCTTTATCCATTTTTCGCTTTATGCGATATTGAACTTGTACCGTAAACGAGTTTCTTGTAAACAGAGCCATCCCAAACTTTGGGGTGGCTGTGTCTTTTTGATTTTAATTTCCCTAAGCTATAGGACCATAAGTGGAAGTGCCCTAGGCTCTGTTGCTTTGTTTTTTAGATGTTTCAGGAAACACCATACACTTCTCCCGAGTGGCTGTTGGCAATTTACATCCCGCCCATCAGCATAACAAGGCTCCCAGTTCTCCATAGCCTGTCCTGCCTTTCTGGATTTTACACTTTTTTCAGATGGCCCTTTTGACGGGGGGGGAGTGAGACTTCATTGTAGTGCAGATTTCCTTTGCAAGCTTGCTTGGTTGGCCAAAAAGGGCGTATGCGTTTTTTCCTGAATATATTCAGGAAAAAACGCATACGCCCTTTTTGGCCAAGTGCATCATTGTCGACCTTCTGTCTCTTTTCCTATGCTTTAAATGCAATTCCAGTCTACCTCCTGAAATCGGTTTCCTGCAATTCTGCCCGGCTTTCAAGTCCTCTTGGCAGCCTTACTTCAGTATATTTTTGGATGATAGCTGTCATTTATAACTCTGCAGGTTTGTGAATTACAGTGCCCCTGAGCTCCTTTCTTCAACTCGCTTTCTTGTGAGCTGGCCGCAACACCGCAGGATTGCTTCAGGCCCTAATCTGGTTCCGGCATGGCACACTGAGCCTTTGGTTAATTCCTCTTCCTGGTGGGAAATGAGAGTTAAATTTTCCCGTCCAGACACCTCCAGCTAGTCTCTCATTGGTTCTCCCTATTCCTGTTCATCTTCCGCGGAATTTGCAAACTGGGCCAAACAGGAGGTTAAAGGCACTGACTCTCCAAGTCGGGAGAGTGTTAGTAAAGCATCTGGAATGTTGCACCCGAGTACCAGGGGACGAGAACTGAGACATATTTCAACACGTCTCCCGATCACACGGTTGATCATACTCTGGGTTCCACATGCATGTTTTAGCTGAAGGAAGAATCCCTTAAACCTGGAGAGTTGAGACCCGTGGAATGGGTACCATGCAATATGACTTCAAAGGGTCTTCATTTGCTCACCAAAACTCTCCAATCCTATCACTGCTGCGTTTTTGCCCCTGTACTCACGATTGATTCACTTTCAGAGACATAGCAATCCATAGGTTTTAAGATACTTACTAGTCAGGTACATTATTAGGCGTTTAATATGGGGTTTTGAGTCAATTTCGTTGAGCAAGGAGTAGCTCTTGTCTATTACATATTTGGCTTAAGGAACTTTATCTGTGCTCATTTCAATCTCTGGTTTTATGCAGCACCCCAACTCACCTTTCCCCTTAAGCAAGCATAAGTTGATTTTCTAAATTTGGGAGCATGTTCTGTTTTGAAATTCAGTTCCTGTGTAGCCAAGTTTACATTCCGTGTATTAGTGATATCTTATGATGTTTCTTTTTCTGTGTGACTTATTTCAGTTAGAATCATCATACCTGAATCCACTCATTATGCTGCTATGGGCCTGATGACATAGATGTCATTGCTGAGTGATATTGCATTGTACGTAAGTACCACAACTTCTTTATCCATTTTTCGCTTTATGCGATATTGAACTTGTACCGTAAACGAGTTTCTTGTAAACAGAGCCATCCCAAACTTTGGGGTGGCTGTGTCTTTTTGATTTTAATTTCCCTAAGCTATAGGACCATAAGTGGAAGTGCCCTAGGCTCTGTTGCTTTGTTTTTTAGATGTTTCAGGAAACACCATACACTTCTCCCGAGTGGCTGTTGGCAAGTTACATCCCGCCCATCAGCATAACAAGGCTCCCAGTTCTCCATGGCCTGTCCTGCCTTTCTGGATTTTACACTTTTTTCAGATGGCCCTTTTGATGGGGGGGGAAGTGAGACTTCATTGTAGTGCAGATTTCCTTTGCAAGCTTGCTTGGTTGGCCAAAAAGGGCGTATGCGTTTTTTCCTGAATATATTCAGGAAAAAACGCATACGCCCTTTTTGGCCAAGTGCATCATTGTCGACCTTCTGCCTCTTTTCCTATGCTTTAAATGCAATTCCAGTCTACCTCCTGAAATCGGTTTCCTGCAATTCTGCCCGGCTTTCAAGTCCTCTTGGCAGCCTTACTTCAGTATATTTTTGGATGATAGCTGTCATTTATAACTCTGCAGGTTTGTGAATTACAGTGCCCCTGAGCTCCTTTCTTCAACTCGCTTTCTTGTGAGCTGGCCGCAACACCGCAGGATTGCTTCAGGCCCTAATCTGGTTCCGGCATGGCACGCTGAGCCTTTGGTTAATTCCTCTTCCTGGTGGGAAATGAGAGTTAAATTTTCCCGTCCAGACACCTCCAGCTAGTCTCTCATTGGTTCTCCCTATTCCTGTTCATCTTCCGCGGAATTTGCAAACTGGGCCAAACAGGAGGTTAAAGGCACTGACTCTCCAAGTCGGGAGAGTGTTAGTAAAGCATCTGGAATGTTGCACCCGAGTACCAGGGGATGAGAACTGAGACATATTTCAACACATCTCCCGATCACACGGTTGATCATACTCTGGGTTCCACATGCATGTTTTAGCTGAAGGAAGAATCCCTTAAACCTGGAGAGTTGAGACCCGTGGAATGGGTACCATGCAATATGACTTCAAAGGGTCTTCATTTGCTCACCAAAACTCTCCAATCCTATCACTGCTGCGTTTTTGCCCCTGTACTCACGATTGATTCACTTTCAGAGACATAGCAATCCATAGGTTTTAAGATACTTACTAGTCAGGTACATTATTAGGCGTTTAATATGGGGTTTTGAGTCCATTTCGTTGAGCAAGGAGTAGCTCTTGTCTATTACATATTTGGCTTAAGGAAATTTATCTGTGCTCATTTCAATCTCTGGTTTTATGCAGCACCCCAACTCACCTTTCCCCTTAAGCAAGCATAAGTAGGTTTTCTAAATTTGGGACCATGTTCTGTTTTGAAATTCAGTTCCTGTGTAGCCAAGTTTACATTCCGTGTATTAGTGATATCTTATGATGTTTCTTTTTCTGTGTGACTTATTTCAGTTAGAATCATCATACCTGAATCCACTCATTATGCTGCTATGGGCCTGATGACATAGATGTCATTGCTGAGTGATATTGCATTGTACGTAAGTACCACAACTTCTTTATCCATTTTTCGCTTTATGCGATATTGAACTTGTACCGTAAACGAGTTTCTTGTAAACAGAGCCATCCCAAACTTTGGGGTGGCTGTGTCTTTTTGATTTTAATTTCCCTAAGCTATAGGACCATAAGTGGAAGTGCCCTAGGCTCTGTTGCTTTGTTTTTTAGATGTTTCAGGAAACACCATACACTTCTCCCGAGTGGCTGTTGGCAAGTTACATCCCGCCCAACAGCATAACAAGGCTCCCAGTTCTCCATGGCCTGTCCTGCCTTTCTGGATTTTACACTTTTTTCAGATGGCCCTTTTGACGGGGGGGGAAGTGAGACTTCATTGTAGTGCAGATTTCCTTTGCAAGCTTGCTTGGTTGGCCAAAAAGGGCGTATGCGTTTTTTCCTGAATATATTCAGGAAAAAACGCATACGCCCTTTTTGGCCAAGTGCATCATTGTCGACCTTCTGCCTCTTTTCCTATGCTTTAAATGCAATTCCAGTCTACCTCCTGAAATCGGTTTCCTGCAATTCTGCCCGGCTTTCAAGTCCTCTTGGCAGCCTTACTTCAGTATATTTTTGGATGATAGCTGTCATTTATAACTCTGCAGGTTTGTGAATTACAGTGCCCCTGAGCTCCTTTCTTCAACTCGCTTTCTTGTGAGCTGGCCGCAACACCGCAGGATTGCTTCAGGCCCTAATCTGGTTCCGGCATGGCACGCTGAGCCTTTGGTTAATTCCTCTTCCTGGTGGGAAATGAGAGTTAAATTTTCCCGTCCAGACACCTCCAGCTAGTCTCTCATTGGTTCTCCCTATTCCTGTTCATCTTCCGCGGAATTTGCAAACTGGGCCAAACAGGAGGTTAAAGGCACTGACTCTCCAAGTCGGGAGAGTGTTAGTAAAGCATCTGGAATGTTGCACCCGAGTACCAGGGGACGAGAACTGAGACATATTTCAACACGTCTCCCGATCACACGGTTGATCATACTCTGGGTTCCACATGCATGTTTTAGCTGAAGGAAGAATCCCTTAAACCTGGAGAGTTGAGACCCGTGGAATGGGTACCATGCAATATGACTTCAAAGGGTCTTCATTTGCTCACCAAAACTCTCCAATCCTATCACTGCTGCGTTTTTGCCCCTGTACTCACGATTGATTCACTTTCAGAGACATAGCAATCCATAGGTTTTAAGATACTTACTAGTCAGGTACATTATTAGGCGTTTAATATGGGGTGTTGAGTCCATTTCGTTGAGCAAGGAGTAGCTCTTGTCTATTACATATTTGGCTTAAGGAACTTTATCTGTGCTCATTTCAATCTCTGGTTTTATGCAGCACCCCAACTCACCTTTCCCCTTAAGAAAGCATAAGTTGGTTTTCTAAATTTGGGACCATGTTCTGTTTTGAAATTCAGTTCCTGTGTAGCCAAGTTTACATTCCGTGTATTAGTGATATCTTATGATGTTTCTTTTTCTGTGTGACTTATTTCAGTTAGAATCATCATACCTGAATCCACTCATCATGCTGCTATGGGCCTGATGACATAGATGTCATTGCTGAGTGATATTGCATTGTACGTAAGTACCACAACTTCTTTATCCATTTTTCGCTTTATGCGATATTGAACTTGTACCGTAAACGAGTTTCTTGTAAACAGAGCCATCCCAAACTTTGGGGTGGCTGTGTCTTTTTGATTTTAATTTCCCTAAGCTATAGGACCATAAGTGGAAGTGCCCTAGGCTCTGTTGCTTTGTTTTTTAGATGTTTCAGGAAACACCATACACTTCTCCCGAGTGGCTGTTGGCAAGTTACATCCCGCCCATCAGCATAACAAGGCTCCCAGTTCTCCATGGCCTGTCCTGCCTTTCTGGATTTTACACTTTTTTCAGATGGCCCTTTTGACGGGGGGGGAAGTGAGACTTCATTGTAGTGCAGATTTCCTTTGCAAGCTTGCTTGGTTGGCCAAAAAGGGCGTATGCGTTTTTTCCTGAATATATTCAGGAAAAAACGCATACGCCCTTTTTGGCCAAGTGCATCATTGTCGACCTTCTGCCTCTTTTCCTATGCTTTAAATGCAATTCCAGTCTACCTCCTGAAATCGGTTTCCTGCAATTCTGCCCGGCTTTCAAGTCCTCTTGGCAGCCTTACTTCAGTATATTTTTGGATGATAGCTGTCATTTATAACTCTGCAGGTTTGTGAATTACAGTGCCCCTGAGCTCCTTTCTTCAACTTGCTTTCTTGTGAGCTGGCCGCAACACCGCAGGATTGCTTCAGGCCCTAATCTGGTTCCGGCATGGCACGCTGAGCCTTTGGTTAATTCCTCTTCCTGGTGGGAAATGAGAGTTAAATTTTCCCGTCCAGACACCTCCAGCTAGTCTCTCATTGGTTCTCCCTATTCCTGTTCATCTTCCGCGGAATTTGCAAACTGGGCCAAACAGGAGGTTAAAGGCACTGACTCTCCAAGTCGGGAGAGTGTTAGTAAAGCATCTGGAATGTTGCACCCGAGTACCAGGGGACGAGAACTGAGACATATTTCAACACGTCTCCCGATCACACGGTTGATCATACTCTGGGTTCCACATGCATGTTTTAGCTGAAGGAAGAATCCCTTAAACCTGGAGAGTTGAGACCCGTGGAATGGGTACCATGCAATATGACTTCAAAGGGTCTTCATTTGCTCACCAAAACTCTCCAATCCTATCACTGCTGCGTTTTTGCCCCTGTACTCACGATTGATTCACTTTCAGAGACATAGCAATCCATAGGTTTTAAGATACTTACTAGTCAGGTACATTATTAGGCGTTTAATATGGGGTTTTGAGTCCATTTCGTTGAGCAAGGAGTAGCTCTTGTCTATTACATATTTGGCTTAAGGAACTTTATCTGTGCTCATTTCAATCTCTGGTTTTATGCAGCACCCCAACTCACCTTTCCCCTTAAGCAAGCATAAGTTGGTTTTCTAAATTTGGGACCATGTTCTGTTTTGAAATTCAGTTCCTGTGTAGCCAAGTTTACATTCCGTGTATTAGTGATATCTTATGATGTTTCTTTTTCTGTGTGACTTATTTCAGTTAGAATCATCATACCTGAATCCACTCATTATGCTGCTATGGGCCTGATGACATAGATGTCATTGCTGAGTGATATTGCATTGTACGTAAGTACCACAACTTCTTTATCCATTTTTCGCTTTATGCGATATTGAACTTGTACCGTAAACGAGTTTCTTGTAAACAGAGCCATCCCAAACTTTGGGGTGGCTGTGTCTTTTTGATTTTAATTTCCCTAAGCTATAGGACCATAAGTGGAAGTGCCCTAGGCTCTGTTGCTTTGTTTTTTAGATGTTTCAGGAAACACCATACACTTCTCCCGAGTGGCTGTTGGCAAGTTACATCCCGCCCATCAGCATAACAAGGCTCCCAGTTCTCCATGGCCTGTCCTGCCTTTCTGGATTTTACACTTTTTTCAGATGGCCCTTTTGACGGGGGGGAAGTGAGACTTCATTGTAGTGCAGATTTCCTTTGCAAGCTTGCTTGGTTGGCCAAAAAGGGCGTATGCGTTTTTTCCTGAATATATTCAGGAAAAAACGCATACGCCCTTTTTGGCCAAGTGCATCATTGTCGACCTTCTGCCTCTTTTCCTATGCTTTAAATGCAATTCCAGTCTACCTCCTGAAATCGGTTTCCTGCAATTCTGCCCGGCTTTCAAGTCCTCTTGGCAGCCTTACTTCAGTATATTTTTGGATGATAGCTGTCATTTATAACTCTGCAGGTTTGTGAATTACAGTGCCCCTGAGCTCCTTTCTTCAACTCGCTTTCTTGTGAGCTGGCCGCAACACCGCAGGATTGCTTCAGGCCCTAATCTGGTTCCGGCATGGCACGCTGAGCCTTTGGTTAATTCCTCTTCCTGGTGGGAAATGAGAGTTAAATTTTCCCGTCCAGACACCTCCAGCTAGTCTCTCATTGGTTCTCCCTATTCCTGTTCATCTTCCGCGGAATTTGCAAACTGGGCCAAACAGGAGGTTAGAGGCACTGACTCTCCAAGTCGGGAGAGTGTTAGTAAAGCATCTGGAATGTTGCACCCGAGTACCAGGGGACGAGAACTGAGACATATTTCAACACGTCTCCCGATCACACGGTTGATCATACTCTGGGTTCCACATGCATGTTTTAGCTGAAGGAAGAATCCCTTAAACCTGGAGAGTTGAGACCCGTGGAATGGGTACCATGCAATATGACTTCAAAGGGTCTTCATTTGCTCACCAAAACTCTCCAATCCTATCACTGCTGCGTTTTTGCCCCTGTACTCCCGATTGATTCACTTTCAGAGATATAGCAATCCATAGGTTTTAAGATACTTACTAGTCAGGTACATTATTAGGCGTTTAATATGGGGTTTTGAGTCCATTTCGTTGAGCAAGGAGTAGCTCTTGTCTATTACATATTTGGCTTAAGGAACTTTATCTGTGCTCATTTCAATATCTGGTTTTATGCAGCACCCCAACTCACCTTTCCCCTTAAGCAAGCATAAGTTGATTTTCTAAATTTGGGAGCATGTTCTGTTTTGAAATTCAGTTCCTGTGTAGCCAAGTTTACATTCCGTGTATTAGTGATATCTTATGATGTTTCTTTTTCTGTGTGACTTATTTCAGTTAGAATCATCATACCTGAATCCACTCATTATGCTGCTATGGGCCTGATGACATAGATGTCATTGCTGAGTGATATTGCATTGTACGTAAGTACCACAACTTCTTTATCCATTTTTCCCTTTATGTGATATTGAACTTGTACCGTAAACGAGTTTCTTGTAAACAGAGCCATCCCAAACTTTGGGGTGGCTGTGTCTTTATGATTTTAAATTCCCTAAGCTATAGGACCATAAGTGGAAGTGCCCTAGGCTCTGTTGCTTTGTTTTTTAGATGTTTCAGGAAACACCATACACTTCTCCGGAGTGGCTGTTGGCAATTTACATCCCGCCCATCAGCATAACAAGGCTCCCAGTTCTCCATGGCCTGTCCTGCCTTTCTGGATTTTACACTTTTTTCAGATGGCCCTTTTGATGGGGGGGGAAGTGAGACTTCATTGTAGTGCAGATTTCCTTTGCAAGCTTGCTTGGTTGGCCAAAAAGGGCGTATGCGTTTTTTCCTGAATATATTCAGGAAAAAACGCATACGCCCTTTTTGGCCAAGTGCATCATTGTCGACCTTCTGCCTCTTTTCCTATGCTTTAAATGCAATTCCAGTCTACCTCCTGAAATCGGTTTCCTGAAATTCTGCCCGGCTTTCAAGTCCTCTTGGCAGCCTTACTTCAGTATATTTTTGGATGATAGCTGTCATTTATAACTCTGCAGGTTTGTGAATTACAGTGCCCCTGAGCTCCTTTCTTCAACTCGCTTTCTTGTGAGCTGGCCGCAACACCGCAGGATTGCTTCAGGCCTTAATCTGGTTCCGGCATGGCACGCTGAGCCTTTGGTTAATTCCTCTTCCTGGTGGGAAATGAGAGTTAAATATTCCCGTCCAGACACCTCCAGCTAGTCTCTCATTGGTTCTCCCTATTCCTGTTCATCTTCCGCGGAATTTGCAAACTGGGCCAAACAGGAGGTTAAAGGCACTGACTCTCCAAGTCGGGAGAGTGTTAGTAAAGCATCTGGAATGTTGCACCCGAGTACCAGGGGACGAGAACTGAGACATATTTCAACACGTCTCCCGATCACACGGTTGATCATACTCTGGGTTCCACATGCATGTTTTAGCTGAAGGAAGAATCCCTTAAACCTGGAGAGTTGAGACCCGTGGAATGGGTACCATGCAATATGACTTCAAAGGGTCTTCATTTGCTCACCAAAACTCTCCAATCCTATCACTGCTGCGTTTTTGCCCCTGTACTCACGATTGATTCACTTTCAGAGACATAGCAATCCATAGGTTTTAAGATACTTACTAGTCAGGTACATTATTAGGCGTTTAATATGGGGTTTTGAGTCCATTTCGTTGAGCAAGGAGTAGCTCTTGTCTATTACATATTTGGCTTAAGGAACTTTATCTGTGCTCATTTCAATCTCTGGTTTTATGCAGCACCCCAACTCACCTTTCCCCTTAAGCAAGCATAAGTTGATTTTCTAAATTTGGGACCATGTTCTGTTTTGAAATTCAGTTCCTGTGTAGCCAAGTTTACATTCCGTGTATTAGTGATATCTTATGATGTTTCTTTTTCTGTGTGACTTATTTCAGTTAGAATCATCATACCTGAATCCACTCATTATGCTGCTATGGGCCTGATGACATAGATGTCATTGCTGAGTGATATTGCATTGTACGTAAGTACCACAACTTCTTTATCCATTTTTCGCTTTATGCGATATTGAACTTGTACCGTAAACGAGTTTCTTGTAAACAGAGCCATCCCAAACTTTGGGGTGGCTGTGTCTTTTTGATTTTAATTTCCCTAAGCTATAGGACCATAAGTGGAAGTGCCCTAGGCTCTGTTGCTTTGTTTTTTAGATGTTTCAGGAAACACCATACACTTCTCCCGAGTGGCTGTTGGCAATTTACATCCCGCCCATCAGCATAACAAGGCTCCCAGTTCTCCATGGCCTGTCCTGCCTTTCTGGATTTTACACTTTTTTCAGATGGCCCTTTTGACGGGGGGGAAGTGAGACTTCATTGTAGTGCAGATTTCCTTTGCAAGCTTGCTTGGTTGGCCAAAAAGGGCGTATGCGTTTTTTCCTGAATATATTCAGGAAAAAACGCATACGCCCTTTTTGGCCAAGTGCATCATTGTCGACCTTCTGCCTCTTTTCCTATGCTTTAAATGCAATTCCAGTCTACCTCCTGAAATCGGTTTCCTGCAATTCTGCCCGGCTTTCAAGTCCTCTTGGCAGCCTTACTTCAGTATATTTTTGGATGATAGCTGTCATTTATAACTCTGCAGGTTTGTGAATTACAGTGCCCCTGAGCTCCTTTCTTCAACTCGCTTTCTTGTGAGCTGGCCGCAACACCGCAGGATTGCTTCAGGCCCTAATCTGGTTCCGGCATGGCACGCTGAGCCTTTGGTTAATTCCTCTTCCTGGTGGGAAATGAGAGTTAAATTTTCCCGTCCAGACACCTCCAGCTAGTCTCTCATTGGTTCTCCCTATTCCTGTTCATCTTCCGCGGAATTTGCAAACTGGGCCAAACAGGAGGTTAAAGGCACTGACTCTCCAAGTCGGGAGAGTGTTAGTAAAGCATCTGGAATGTTGCACCCGAGTACCAGGGGACGAGAACTGAGACATATTTCAACACGTCTCCCGATCACACGGTTGATCATACTCTGGGTTCCACATGCATGTTTTAGCTGAAGGAAGAATCCCTTAAACCTGGAGAGTTGAGACCCGTGGAATGGGTACCATGCAATATGACTTCAAAGGGTCTTCATTTGCTCACCAAAACTCTCCAATCCTATCACTGCTGCGTTTTTGCCCCTGTACTCACGATTGATTCACTTTCAGAGACATAGCAATCCATAGGTTTTAAGATACTTACTAGTCAGGTACATTATTAGGCGTTTAATATGGGGTTTTGAGTCCATTTCGTTGAGCAAGGAGTAGCTCTTGTCTATTACATATTTGGCTTAAGGAAATTTATCTGTGCTCATTTCAATCTCTGGTTTTATGCAGCACCCCAACTCACCTTTCCCCTTAAGCAAGCATAAGTTGGTTTTCTAAATTTGGGACCATGTTCTGTTTTGAAATTCAGTTCCTGTGTAGCCAAGTTTACATTCCGTGTATTAGTGATATCTTATGATGTTTCTTTTTCTGTGTGACTTATTTCAGTTAGAATCATCATACCTGAATCCACTCATTATGCTGCTATGGGCCTGATGACATAGATGTCATTGCTGAGTGATATTGCATTGTACGTAAGTACCACAACTTCTTTATCCATTTTTCGCTTTATGCGATATTGAACTTGTACCGTAAACGAGTTTCTTGTAAACAGAGCCATCCCAAACTTTGGGGTGGCTGTGTCTTTTTGATTTTAATTTCCCTAAGCTATAGGACCATAAGTGGAAGTGCCCTAGGCTCTGTTGCTTTGTTTTTTAGATGTTTCAGGAAACACCATACACTTCTCCCGAGTGGCTGTTGGCAAGTTACATCCCGCCCATCAGCATAACAAGGCTCCCAGTTCTCCATGGCCTGTCCTGCCTTTCTGGATTTTACACTTTTTTCAGATGGCCCTTTTGATGGGGGGGGAAGTGAGACTTCATTGTAGTGCAGATTTCCTTTGCAAGCTTGCTTGGTTGGCCAAAAAGGGCGTATGCGTTTTTTCCTGAATATATTCAGGAAAAAACGCATACGCCCTTTTTGGCCAAGTGCATCATTGTCGACCTTCTGCCTCTTTTCCTATGCTTTAAATGCAATTCCAGTCTACCTCCTGAAATCGGTTTCCTGCAATTCTGCCCGGCTTTCAAGTCCTCTTGGCAGCCTTACTTCAGTATATTTTTGGATGATAGCTGTCATTTATAACTCTGCAGGTTTGTGAATTACAGTGCCCCTGAGCTCCTTTCTTCAACTCGCTTTCTTGTGAGCTGGCCGCAACACCGCAGGATTGCTTCAGGCCCTAATCTGGTTCCGGCATGGCACGCTGAGCCTTTGGTTAATTCCTCTTCCTGGTGGGAAATGAGAGTTAAATTTTCCCGTCCAGACACCTCCAGCTAGTCTCTCATTGGTTCTCCCTATTCCTGTTCATCTTCTGCGGAATTTGCAAACTGGGCCAAACAGGAGGTTAAAGGCACTGACTCTCCAAGTCGGGAGAGTGTTAGTAAAGCATCTGGAATGTTGCACCCGAGTACCAGGGGACGAGAACTGAGACATATTTCAACACATCTCCCGATCACACGGTTGATCATACTCTGGGTTCCACATGCATGTTTTAGCTGAAGGAAGAATCCCTTAAACCTGGAGAGTTGAGACCCGTGGAATGGGTACCATGCAATATGACTTCAAAGGGTCTTCATTTGCTCACCAAAACTCTCCAATCCTATCACTGCTGCGTTTTTGCCCCTGTACTCACGATTGATTCACTTTCAGAGACATAGCAATCCATAGGTTTTAAGATACTTACTAGTCAGGTACATTATTAGGCGTTTAATATGGGGTTTTGAGTCCATTTCGTTGAGCAAGGAGTAGCTCTTGTCTATTACATATTTGGCTTAAGGAACTTTATCTGTGCTCATTTCAATCTCTGGTTTTATGCAGCACCCCAACTCACCTTTCCCCTTAAGCAAGCATAAGTTGGTTTTCTAAATTTGGGACCATGTTCTGTTTTGAAATTCAGTTCCTGTGTAGCCAAGTTTACATTCCGTGTATTAGTGATATCTTATGATGTTTCTTTTTCTGTGTGACTTATTTCAGTTAGAATCATCATACCTGAATCCACTCATTATGCTGCTATGGGCCTGATGACATAGATGTCATTGCTGAGTGATATTGCATTGTACGTAAGTACCACAACTTCTTTATCCATTTTTCGCTTTATGCGATATTGAACTTGTACCGTAAACGAGTTTCTTGTAAACAGAGCCATCCCAAACTTTGGGGTGGCTGTGTCTTTTTGATTTTAATTTCCCTAAGCTATAGGACCATAAGTGGAAGTGCCCTAGGCTCTGTTGCTTTGTTTTTTAGATGTTTCAGGAAACACCATACACTTCTCCCGAGTGGCTGTTGGCAAGTTACATCCCGCCCATCAGCATAACAAGGCTCCCAGTTCTCCATGGCCTGTCCTGCCTTTCTGGATTTTACACTTTTTTCAGATGGCCCTTTTGACGGGGGGGGGGAAGTGAGACTTCATTGTAGTGCAGATTTCCTTTGCAAGCTTGCTTGGTTGGCCAAAAAGGGCGTATGCGTTTTTTCCTGAATATATTCAGGAAAAAACGCATACGCCCTTTTTGGCCAAGTGCATCATTGTCGACCTTCTGCCTCTTTTCCTATGCTTTAAATGCAATTCCAGTCTACCTCCTGAAATCGGTTTCCTGCAATTCTGCCCGGCTTTCAAGTCCTCTTGGCAGCCTTACTTCAGTATATTTTTGGATGATAGCTGTCATTTATAACTCTGCAGGTTTGTGAATTACAGTGCCCCTGAGCTCCTTTCTTCAACTCGCTTTCTTGTGAGCTGGCCGCAACACCGCAGGATTGCTTCAGGCCCTAATCTGGTTCCGGCATGGCACGCTGAGCCTTTGGTTAATTCCTCTTCCTGGTGGGAAATGAGAGTTAAATTTTCCCGTCCAGACACCTCCAGCTAGTCTCTCATTGGTTCTCCCTATTCCTGTTCATCTTCCGCGGAATTTGCAAACTGGGCCAAACAGGAGGTTAAAGGCACTGACTCTCCAAGTCGGGAGAGTGTTAGTAAAGCATCTGGAATGTTGCACCCGAGTACCAGGGGACGAGAACTGAGACATATTTCAACACGTCTCCCGATCACACGGTTGATCATACTCTGGGTTCCACATGCATGTTTTAGCTGAAGGAAGAATCCCTTAAACCTGGAGAGTTGAGACCCGTGGAATGGGTACCATGCAATATGACTTCAAAGGGTCTTCATTTGCTCACCAAAACTCTCCAATCCTATCACTGCTGCGTTTTTGCCCCTGTACTCACGATTGATTCACTTTCAGAGACATAGCAATCCATAGGTTTTAAGATACTTACTAGTCAGGTACATTATTAGGCGTTTAATATGGGGTTTTGAGTCCATTTCGTTGAGCAAGGAGTAGCTCTTGTCTATTACATATTTGGCTTAAGGAAATTTATCTGTGCTCATTTCAATCTCTGGTTTTATGCAGCACCCCAACTCACCTTTCCCCTTAAGCAAGCATAAGTTGGTTTTCTAAATTTGGGACCATGTTCTGTTTTGAAATTCAGTTCCTGTGTAGCCAAGTTTACATTCCGTGTATTAGTGATATCTTATGATGTTTCTTTTTCTGTGTGACTTATTTCAGTTAGAATCATCATACCTGAATCCACTCATTATGCTGCTATGGGCCTGATGACATAGATGTCATTGCTGAGTGATATTGCATTGTACGTAAGTACCACAACTTCTTTATCCATTTTTCGCTTTATGCGATATTGAACTTGTACCGTAAACGAGTTTCTTGTAAACAGAGCCATCCCAAACTTTGGGGTGGCTGTGTCTTTTTGATTTTAATTTCCCTAAGCTATAGGACCATAAGTGGAAGTGCCCTAGGCTCTGTTGCTTTGTTTTTTAGATGTTTCAGGAAACACCATACACTTCTCCCGAGTGGCTGTTGGCAAGTTACATCACGCCCATCAGCATAACAAGGCTCCCAGTTCTCCATGGCCTGTCCTGCCTTTCTGGATTTTACACTTTTTTCAGATGGCCCTTTTGATGGGGGGGGGAAGTGAGACTTCATTGTAGTGCAGATTTCCTTTGCAAGCTTGCTTGTTTGGCCAAAAAGGGCGTATGCGTTTTTTCCTGAATATATTCAGGAAAAAACGCATACGCCCTTTTTGGCCAAGTGCATCATTGTCGACCTTCTGCCTCTTTTCCTATGCTTTAAATGCAATTCCAGTCTACCTCCTGAAATCGGTTTCCTGCAATTCTGCCCGGCTTTCAAGTCCTCTTGGCAGCCTTACTTCAGTATATTTTTGGATGATAGCTGTCATTTATAACTCTGCAGGTTTGTGAATTACAGTGCCCCTGAGCTCCTTTCTTCAACTCGCTTTCTTGTGAGCTGGCCGCAACACCGCAGGATTGCTTCAGGCCCTAATCTGGTTCCGGCACGGCACGCTGAGCCTTTGGTTAATTCCTCTTCCTGGCGGGAAATGAGAGTTAAATTTTCCCGTCCAGACACCTCCAGCTAGTCTCTCATTGGTTCTCCCTATTCCTGTTCATCTTCCGCGGAATTTGCAAACTGGGCCAAACAGGAGGTTAAAGGCACTGACTCTCCAAGTCGGGAGAGTGTTAGTAAAGCATCTGGAATGTTGCACCCGAGTACCAGGGGACGAGAACTGAGACATATTTCAACACGTCTCCCGATCACACGGTTGATCATACTCTGGGTTCCACATGCATGTTTTAGCTGAAGGAAGAATCCCTTAAACCTGGAGAGTTGAGACCCGTGGAATGGGTACCATGCAATATGACTTCAAAGGGTCTTCATTTGCTCACCAAAACTCTCCAATCCTATCACTGCTGCGTTTTTGCCCCTGTACTCACGATTGATTCACTTTCAGAGACATAGCAATCCATAGGTTTTAAGATATTTACTAGTCAGGTACATTATTAGGCGTTTAATATGGGGTTTTGAGTCCATTTCGTTGAGCAAGGAGTAGCTCTTGTCTATTACATATTTGGCTTAAGGAACTTTATCTGTGCTCATTTCAATCTCTGGTTTTATGCAGCACCCCAACTCACCTTTCCCCTTAAGCAAGCATAAGTTGGTTTTCTAAATTTGGGAGCATGTTCTGTTTTGAAATTCAGTTCCTGTGTAGCCAAGTTTACATTCCGTGTATTAGTGATATCTTATGATGTTTCTTTTTCTGTGTGACTTATTTCAGTTAGAATCATCATACCTGAATCCACTCATTATGCTGCTATGGGCCTGATGACATAGATGTCATTGCTGAGTGATATTGCATTGTACGTAAGTACCACAACTTCTTTATCCATTTTTCGCTTTATGCGATATTGAACTTGTACCGTAAACGAGTTTCTTGTAAACAGAGCCATCCCAAACTTTGGGGTGGCTGTGTCTTTTTGATTTTAATTTCCCTAAGCTATAGGACCATAAGTGGAAGTGCCCTAGGCTCTGTTGCTTTGTTTTTTAGATGTTTCAGGAAACACCATACACTTCTCCCGAGTGGCTGTTGGCAAGTTACATCCCGCTCATCAGCATAACAAGGCTCCCAGTTCTCCATGGCCTGTCCTGCCTTTCTGGATTTTACACTTTTTTCAGATGGCCCTTTTGAAGGGGGGGAAGTGAGACTTCATTGTAGTGCAGATTTCCTTTGCAAGCTTGCTTGGTTGGCCAAAAAGGGCGTATGCGTTTTTTCCTGAATATATTCAGGAAAAAACGCATACGCCCTTTTTGGCCAAGTGCATCATTGTCGACCTTCTGCCTCTTTTCCTATGCTTTAAATGCAATTCCAGTCTACCTCCTGAAATCGGTTTCCTGCAATTCTTCCCGGCTTTCAAGTCCTCTTGGCAGCCTTACTTCAGTATATTTTTGGACGAGAGCTGTCATTTATAACTCTGCAGGTTTGTGAATTACAGTGCCCCTGAGCTCCTTTCTTCAACTCGCTTTCTTGTGAGCTGGCCGCAACACCGTAGGATTGCTTCAGGCCCTAATCTGGTTCCGGCATGGCACGCTGAGCCTTTGGTTAATTCCTCTTCCTGGTGGGAAATGAGAGTTAAATTTTCCCGTCCAGACACCTCCAGCTAGTCTCTCATTGGTTCTCCCTATTCCTGTTCATCTTCCGCGGAATTTGCAAACTGGGCCAAACAGGAGGTTAAAGGCACTGACTCTCCAAGTCGGGAGAGTGTTAGTAAAGCATCTGGAATGTTGCACCCGAGTACCAGGGGACGAGAACTGAGACATATTTCAACACGTCTCCCGATCACACGGTTGATCATACTCTGGGTTCCACATGCATGTTTTAGCTGAAGGAAGAATCCCTTAAACCTGGAGAGTTGAGACCCGTGGAATGGGTACCATGCAATATGACTTCAAAGGGTCTTCATTTGCTCACCAAAACTCTCCAATCCTATCACTGCTGCGTTTTTGCCCCTGTACTCACGATTGATTCACTTTCAGAGACATAGCAATCCATAGGTTTTAAGATACTTACTAGTCAGGTACATTATTAGGCGTTTAATATGGGGTTTTGAGTCCATTTTGTTGAGCAAGGAGTAGCTCTTGTCTATTACATATTTGGCTTAAGGAACTTTATCTGTGCTCATTTCAATCTCTGGTTTTATGCAGCACCCCAACTCACCTTTCCCCTTAAGCAAGCATAAGTTGGTTTTCTAAATTTGGGAGCATGTTCTGTTTTGAAATTCAGTTCCTGTGTAGCCAAGTTTACATTCCGTGTATTAGTGATATCTTATGATGTTTCTTTTTCTGTGTGACTTATTTCAGTTAGAATCATCATACCTGAATCCACTCATTATGCTGCTATGGGCCTGATGACATAGATGTCATTGCTGAGTGATATTGCATTGTACGTAAGTACCACAACTTCTTTATCCATTTTTCGCTTTATGCGATATTGAACTTGTACCGTAAACGAGTTTCTTGTAAACAGAGCCATCCCAAACTTTGGGGTGGCTGTGTCTTTTTGATTTTAATTTCCCTAAGCTATAGGACCATAAGTGGAAGTGCCCTAGGCTCTGTTGCTTTGTTTTTTAGATGTTTCAGGAAACACCATACACTTCTCCCGAGTGGCTGTTGGCAAGTTACATCCCGCCCATCAGCATAACAAGGCTCCCAGGTCTCCATGGCCTGTCCTGCCTTTCTGGATTTTACACTTTTTTCAGATGGCCCTTTTGACGGGGGGGGGAAGTGAGACTTCATTGTAGTGCAGATTTCCTTTGCAAGCTTGCTTGGTTGGCCAAAAAGGGCGTATGCGTTTTTTCCTGAATATATTCAGGAAAAAACGCATACGCCCTTTATGGCCAAGTGCATCATTGTCGACCTTCTGCCTCTTTTCCTATGCTTTAAATGCAATTCCAGTCTACCTCCTGAAATCGGTTTCCTGCAATTCTGCCCGGCTTTCAAGTCCTCTTGGCAGCCTTACTTCAGTATATTTTTGGATGATAGCTGTCATTTATAACTCTGCAGGTTTGTGAATTACAGTGCCCCTGAGCTCCTTTCTTCAACTCGCTTTCTTGTGAGCTGGCCGCAACACCGCAGGATTGCTTCAGGCCCTAATCTGGTTCCGGCACGGCACGCTGAGCCTTTGGTTAATTCCTCTTCCTGGTGGGAAATGAGAGTTAAATTTTCCCGTCCAGACACCTCCAGCTAGTCTCTCATTGGTTCTCCCTATTCCTGTTCATCTTCCGCGGAATTTGCAAACTGGGCCAAACAGGAGGTTAAAGGCACTGACTCTCCAAGTCGGGAGAGTGTTAGTAAAGCATCTGGAATGTTGCACCCGAGTACCAGGGGACGAGAACTGAGACATATTTCAACACGTCTCCCGATCACACGGTTGATCATACTCTGGGTTCCACATGCATGTTTTAGCTGAAGGAAGAATCCCTTAAACCTGGAGAGTTGAGACCCGTGGAATGGGTACCATGCAATATGACTTCAAAGGGTCTTCATTTGCTCACCAAAACTCTCCAATCCTATCACTGCTGCGTTTTTGCCCCTGTACTCACGATTGATTCACTTTCAGAGACATAGCAATCCATAGGTTTTAAGATACTTAGTAGTCAGGTACATTATTAGGCGTTTAATATGGGGTTTTGAGTCCATTTCGTTGAGCAAGGAGTAGCTCTTGTCTATTACATATTTGGCTTAAGGAACTTTATCTGTGCTCATTTCAATCTCTGGTTTTATGCAGCACCCCAACTCACCTTTCCCCTTAAGCAAGCATAAGTTGGTTTTCTAAATTTGGGACCATGTTCTGTTTTGAAATTCAGTTCCTGTGTAGCCAAGTTTACATTCCGTGTATTAGTGATATCTTATGATGTTTCTTTTTCTGTGTGACTTATTTCAGTTAGAATCATCATACCTGAATCCACTCATTATGCTGCTATGGGCCTGATGACATAGATGTCATTGCTGAGTGATATTGCATTGTACGTAAGTACCACAACTTCTTTATCCGTTTTTCGCTTTATGCGATATTGAACTTGTACCGTAAACGAGTTTCTTGTAAACAGAGCCATCCCAAACTTTGGGGTGGCTGTGTCTTTTTGATTTTAATTTCCCTAAGCTATAGGACCATAAGTGGAAGTGCCCTAGGCTCTGTTGCTTTGTTTTTTAGATGTTTCAGGAAACACCATACACTTCTCCCCAGTGGCTGTTGGCAAGTTACATCCCGCCCATCAGCATAACCAATCTCCCACTTCTCCATGGCCTGTCCTGCCTTTCTGGATTTTACACTTTTTTCAGATGGCCCTTTTGACGGGGGGGGAAGTGAGACTTCATTGTAGTGCAGATTTCCTTTGCAAGCTTGCTTGGTTGGCCAAAAAGGGCGTATGCGTTTTTTCCTGAATATATTCAGGAAAAAACGCATACGCCCTTTTTGGCCAAGTGCATCATTGTCGACCTTCTGCCTCTTTTTCTATGCTTTAAATGCAATTCCAGTCTACCTCCTGAAATCGGTTTCCTGCAATTCTGCCCGGCTTTCAAGTCCTCTTGGCAGCCTTACTTCAGTATATTTTTGGATGATAGCTGTCATTTATAACTCTGCAGGTTTGTGAATTACAGTGCCCCTGAGCTCCTTTCTTCAACTCGCTTTCTTGTGAGCTGGCCGCAACACCGCAGGATTGCTTCAGGCCCTAATCTTGTTCCGCCATGGCACGCTGAGCCTTTGGTTAATTCCTCTTCCTGGTGGGAAATGAGAGTTAAATTTTCCCGTCCAGACACCTCCAGCTAGTCTCTCATTGGTTCTCCCTATTCCTGTTCATCTTCCGCGGAATTTGCAAACTGGGCCAAACTGGAGGTTAAAGGCACTGACTCTCCAAGTCGGGAGAGTGTTAGTAAAGCATCTGGAATGTTGCACCCGAGTACCAGGGGACGAGAACTGAGACATATTTCAACACGTCTCCCGATCACACGGTTGATCATACTCTGGGTTCCACATGCATGTTTTAGCTGAAGGAAGAATCCCTTAAACCTGGAGAGTTGAGACCCGTGGAATGGGTACCATGCAATATGACTTCAAAGGGTCTTCATTTGCTCACCAAAACTCTCCAATCCTATCACTGCTGCGTTTTTGCCCCTGTACTCACGATTGATTCACTTTCAGAGACATAGCAATCCATAGGTTTTAAGATACTTACTAGTCAGGTACATTATTAAGCGTTTAATATGGGGTTTTGAGTCCATTTCGTTGAGCAAGGAGTAGCTCTTGTCTATTACATATTTGGCTTAAGGAACTTTATCTGTGCTCATTTCAATCTCTGGTTTTATGCAGCACCCCAACTCACCTTTCCCCTTAAGCAAGCATAAGTTGGTTTTCTAAATTTGGGACCATGTTCTGTTTTGAAATTCAGTTCCTGTGTAGCCAAGTTTACAATCCGTGTATTAGTGATATCTTATGATGTTTCTTTTTCTGTGTGACTTATTTCAGTTAGAATCATCATACCTGAATCCACTCATTATGCTGCTATGGGCCTGATGACATAGATGTCATTGCTGAGTGATATTGCATTGTACGTAAGTACCACAACTTCTTTATCCGTTTTTCGCTTTATGCGATATTGAACTTGTACCGTAAACGAGTTTCTTGTAAACAGAGCCATCCCAAACTTTGGGGTGGCTGTGTCTTTTTGATTTTAATTTCCCTAAGCTATAGGACCATAAGTGGAAGTGCCCTAGGCTCTGTTGCTTTGTTTTTTAGATGTTTCAGGAAACACCATACACTTCTCCCCAGTGGCTGTTGGCAAGTTACATCCCGCCCATCAGCATAACAAGGCTCCCACTTCTCCATGGCCTGTCCTGCCTTTCTGGATTTTACACTTTTTTCAGATGGCCCTTTTGACGGGGGGGGGGAATTGAGACTTCATTGTAGTGCAGATTTCCTTTGCAAGCTTGCTTGGTTGGCCAAAAAGGGCGTATGCGTTTTTTCCTGAATATATTCAGGAAAAAACGCATACGCCCTTTTTGGCCAAGTGCATCATTGTCGACCTTCTGCCTCTTTTCCTATGCTTTAAATGCAATTCCAGTCTACCTCCTGAAATCGGTTTCCTGCAATTCTTCCCGGCTTTCAAGTCCTCTTGGCAGCCTTACTTCAGTATATTTTTGGATGATAGCTGTCATTTATAACTCTGCAGGTTTGTGAATTACAGTGCCCCTGAGCTCCTTTCTTCAACTCGCTTTCTTGTGAGCTGGCCGCAACACCGCAGGATTGCTTCAGGCCCTAATCTGGTTCCGGCATGGCACGCTGAGCCTTTGGTTAATTCCTCTTCCTGGTGGGAAATGAGAGTTAAATTTTCCCGTCCAGACACCTCCAGCTAGTCTCTCATTGGTTCTCCCTATTCCTGTTCATCTTCCGCGGAATTTGCAAACTGGGCCAAACAGGAGGTTAAAGGCACTGACTCTCCAAGTCGGGAGAGTGTTAGTAAAGCATCTGGAATGTTGCACCCGAGTACCAGGGGACGAGAACTGAGACATATTTCAACACGTCTCCCGATCACACGGTTGATCATACTCTGGGTTCCACATGCATGTTTTAGCTGAAGGAAGAATCCCTTAAACCTGGAGAGTTGAGACCCGTGGAATGGGTACCATGCAATATGACTTCAAAGGGTCTTCATTTGCTCACCAAAACTCTCCAATCCTATCACTGCTGCGTTTTTGCCCCTGTACTCACGATTGATTCACTTTCAGAGACATAGCAATCCATAGGTTTTAAGATACTTACTAGTCAGGTACATTATTAGGCGTTTAATATGGGGTTTTGAGTCCATTTCGTTGAGCAAGGAGTAGCTCTTGTCTATTACATATTTGGCTTAAGGAACTTTATCTGTGCTCATTTCAATCTCTGGTTTTATGCAGCACCCCAACTCACCTTTCCCCTTAAGCAAGCATAAGTTGGTTTTCTAAATTTGGGACCATGTTCTGTTTTGAAATTCAGTTCCTGTGTAGCCAAGTTTACATTCCGTGTATTAGTGATATCTTATGATGTTTCTTTTTCTGTGTGACTTATTTCAGTTAGAATCATCATACCTGAATCCACTCATTATGCTGCTATGGGCCTGATGACATAGATGTCATTGCTGAGTGATATTGCATTGTACGTAAGTACCACAACTTCTTTATCCGTTTTTCGCTTTATGCGATATTGAACTTGTACCGTAAACGAGTTTCTTGTAAACAGAGCCATCCCAAACTTTGGGGTGGCTGTGTCTTTTTGATTTTAATTTCCCTAAGCTATAGGACCATAAGTGGAAGTGCCCTAGGCTCTGTTGCTTTGTTTTTTAGATGTTTCAGGAAACACCATACACTTCTCCCCAGTGGCTGTTGGCAAGTTACATCCCGCCCATCAGCATAACAAGGCTCCCACTTCTCCATGGCCTGTCCTGCCTTTCTGGATTTTACACTTTTTTCAGATGGCCCTTTTGACGGGGGGGGAAGTGAGACTTCATTGTAGTGCAGATTTCCTTTGCAAGCTTGCTTGGTTGGCCAAAAAGGGCGTATGCGTTTTTTCCTGAATATATTCAGGAAAAAACGCATACGCCCTTTTTGGCCAAGTGCATCATTGTCGACCTTCTGCCTCTTTTTCTATGCTTTAAATGCAATTCCAGTCTACCTCCTGAAATCGGTTTCCTGCAATTCTGCCCGGCTTTCAAGTCCTCTTGGCAGCCTTACTTCAGTATATTTTTGGATGATAGCTGTCATTTATAACTCTGCAGGTTTGTGAATTACAGTGCCCCTGAGCTCCTTTCTTCAACTCGCTTTCTTGTGAGCTGGCCGCAACACCGCAGGATTGCTTCAGGCCCTAATCTGGTTCCGGCACGGCACGCTGAGCCTTTGGTTAATTCCTCTTCCTGGTGGGAAATGAGAGTTAAATTTTCCCGTCCAGACACCTCCAGCTAGTCTCTCATTGGTTCTCCCTATTCCTGTTCATCTTCCGCGGAATTTGCAAACTGGGCCAAACAGGAGGTTAAAGGCACTGACTCTCCAAGTCGGGAGAGTGTTAGTAAAGCATCTGGAATGTTGCACCCGAGTACCAGGGGACGAGAACTGAGACATATTTCAACACGTCTCCCGATCACACGGTTGATCATACTCTGGGTTCCACATGCATGTTTTAGCTGAAGGAAGAATCCCTTAAACCTGGAGAGTTGAGACCCGTGGAATGGGTACCATGCAATATGACTTCAAAGGGTCTTCATTTGCTCACCAAAACTCTCCAATCCTATCACTGCTGCGTTTTTGCCCCTGTACTCACGATTGATTCACTTTCAGAGACATAGCAATCCATAGGTTTTAAGATACTTAGTAGTCAGGTACATTATTAGGCGTTTAATATGGGGTTTTGAGTCCATTTCGTTGAGCAAGGAGTAGCTCTTGTCTATTACATATTTGGCTTAAGGAACTTTATCTGTGCTCATTTCAATCTCTGGTTTTATGCAGCACCCCAACTCACCTTTCCCCTTAAGCAAGCATAAGTTGGTTTTCTAAATTTGGGACCATGTTCTGTTTTGAAATTCAGTTCCTGTGTAGCCAAGTTTACATTCCGTGTATTAGTGATATCTTATGATGTTTCTTTTTCTGTGTGACTTATTTCAGTTAGAATCATCATACCTGAATCCACTCATTATGCTGCTATGGGCCTGATGACATAGATGTCATTGCTGAGTGATATTGCATTGTACGTAAGTACCACAACTTCTTTATCCGTTTTTCGCTTTATGCGATATTGAACTTGTACCGTAAACGAGTTTCTTGTAAACAGAGCCATCCCAAACTTTGGGGTGGCTGTGTCTTTTTGATTTTAATTTCCCTAAGCTATAGGACCATAAGTGGAAGTGCCCTAGGCTCTGTTGCTTTGTTTTTTAGATGTTTCAGGAAACACCATACACTTCTCCCCAGTGGCTGTTGGCAAGTTACATCCCGCCCATCAGCATAACAAGGCTCCCACTTCTCCATGGCCTGTCCTGCCTTTCTGGATTTTACACTTTTTTCAGATGGCCCTTTTGACGGGGGGGGAAGTGAGACTTCATTGTAGTGCAGATTTCCTTTGCAAGCTTGCTTGGTTGGCCAAAAAGGGCGTATGCGTTTTTTCCTGAATATATTCAGGAAAAAACGCATACGCCCTTTTTGGCCAAGTGCATCATTGTCGACCTTCTGCCTCTTTTTCTATGCTTTAAATGCAATTCCAGTCTACCTCCTGAAATCGGTTTCCTGCAATTCTGCCCGGCTTTCAAGTCCTCTTGGCAGCCTTACTTCAGTATATTTTTGGATGATAGCTGTCATTTATAACTCTGCAGGTTTGTGAATTACAGTGCCCCTGAGCTCCTTTCTTCAACTCGCTTTCTTGTGAGCTGGCCGCAACACCGCAGGATTGCTTCAGGCCCTAATCTTGTTCCGCCATGGCACGCTGAGCCTTTGGTTAATTCCTCTTCCTGGTGGGAAATGAGAGTTAAATTTTCCCGTCCAGACACCTCCAGCTAGTCTCTCATTGGTTCTCCCTATTCCTGTTCATCTTCCGCGGAATTTGCAAACTGGGCCAAACTGGAGGTTAAAGGCACTGACTCTCCAAGTCGGGAGAGTGTTAGTAAAGCATCTGGAATGTTGCACCCGAGTACCAGGGGACGAGAACTGAGACATATTTCAACACGTCTCCCGATCACACGGTTGATCATACTCTGGGTTCCACATGCATGTTTTAGCTGAAGGAAGAATCCCTTAAACCTGGAGAGTTGAGACCCGTGGAATGGGTACCATGCAATATGACTTCAAAGGGTCTTCATTTGCTCACCAAAACTCTCCAATCCTATCACTGCTGCGTTTTTGCCCCTGTACTCACGATTGATTCACTTTCAGAGACATAGCAATCCATAGGTTTTAAGATACTTACTAGTCAGGTACATTATTAAGCGTTTAATATGGGGTTTTGAGTCCATTTCGTTGAGCAAGGAGTAGCTCTTGTCTATTACATATTTGGCTTAAGGAACTTTATCTGTGCTCATTTCAATCTCTGGTTTTATGCAGCACCCCAACTCACCTTTCCCCTTAAGCAAGCATAAGTTGGTTTTCTAAATTTGGGACCATGTTCTGTTTTGAAATTCAGTTCCTGTGTAGCCAAGTTTACAATCCGTGTATTAGTGATATCTTATGATGTTTCTTTTTCTGTGTGACTTATTTCAGTTAGAATCATCATACCTGAATCCACTCATTATGCTGCTATGGGCCTGATGACATAGATGTCATTGCTGAGTGATATTGCATTGTACGTAAGTACCACAACTTCTTTATCCGTTTTTCGCTTTATGCGATATTGAACTTGTACCGTAAACGAGTTTCTTGTAAACAGAGCCATCCCAAACTTTGGGGTGGCTGTGTCTTTTTGATTTTAATTTCCCTAAGCTATAGGACCATAAGTGGAAGTGCCCTAGGCTCTGTTGCTTTGTTTTTTAGATGTTTCAGGAAACACCATACACTTCTCCCCAGTGGCTGTTGGCAAGTTACATCCCGCCCATCAGCATAACAAGGCTCCCACTTCTCCATGGCCTGTCCTGCCTTTCTGGATTTTACACTTTTTTCAGATGGCCCTTTTGACGGGGGGGGGGAATTGAGACTTCATTGTAGTGCAGATTTCCTTTGCAAGCTTGCTTGGTTGGCCAAAAAGGGCGTATGCGTTTTTTCCTGAATATATTCAGGAAAAAACGCATACGCCCTTTTTGGCCAAGTGCATCATTGTCGACCTTCTGCCTCTTTTCCTATGCTTTAAATGCAATTCCAGTCTACCTCCTGAAATCGGTTTCCTGCAATTCTTCCCGGCTTTCAAGTCCTCTTGGCAGCCTTACTTCAGTATATTTTTGGATGATAGCTGTCATTTATAACTCTGCAGGTTTGTGAATTACAGTGCCCCTGAGCTCCTTTCTTCAACTCGCTTTCTTGTGAGCTGGCCGCAACACCGCAGGATTGCTTCAGGCCCTAATCTGGTTCCGGCATGGCACGCTGAGCCTTTGGTTAATTCCTCTTCCTGGTGGGAAATGAGAGTTAAATTTTCCCGTCCAGACACCTCCAGCTAGTCTCTCATTGGTTCTCCCTATTCCTGTTCATCTTCCGCGGAATTTGCAAACTGGGCCAAACAGGAGGTTAAAGGCACTGACTCTCCAAGTCGGGAGAGTGTTAGTAAAGCATCTGGAATGTTGCACCCGAGTACCAGGGGACGAGAACTGAGACATATTTCAACACGTCTCCCGATCACACGGTTGATCATACTCTGGGTTCCACATGCATGTTTTAGCTGAAGGAAGAATCCCTTAAACCTGGAGAGTTGAGACCCGTGGAATGGGTACCATGCAATATGACTTCAAAGGGTCTTCATTTGCTCACCAAAACTCTCCAATCCTATCACTGCTGCGTTTTTGCCCCTGTACTCACGATTGATTCACTTTCAGAGACATAGCAATCCATAGGTTTTAAGATACTTACTAGTCAGGTACATTATTAGGCGTTTAATATGGGGTTTTGAGTCCATTTCGTTGAGCAAGGAGTAGCTCTTGTCTATTACATATTTGGCTTAAGGAACTTTATCTGTGCTCATTTCAATCTCTGGTTTTATGCAGCACCCCAACTCACCTTTCCCCTTAAGCAAGCATAAGTTGGTTTTCTAAATTTGGGACCATGTTCTGTTTTGAAATTCAGTTCCTGTGTAGCCAAGTTTACATTCCGTGTATTAGTGATATCTTATGATGTTTCTTTTTCTGTGTGACTTATTTCAGTTAGAATCATCATACCTGAATCCACTCATTATGCTGCTATGGGCCTGATGACATAGATGTCATTGCTGAGTGATATTGCATTGTACGTAAGTACCACAACTTCTTTATCCGTTTTTCGCTTTATGCGATATTGAACTTGTACCGTAAACGAGTTTCTTGTAAACAGAGCCATCCCAAACTTTGGGGTGGCTGTGTCTTTTTGATTTTAATTTCCCTAAGCTATAGGACCATAAGTGGAAGTGCCCTAGGCTCTGTTGCTTTGTTTTTTAGATGTTTCAGGAAACACCATACACTTCTCCCCAGTGGCTGTTGGCAAGTTACATCCCGCCCATCAGCATAACAAGGCTCCCACTTCTCCATGGCCTGTCCTGCCTTTCTGGATTTTACACTTTTTTCAGATGGCCCTTTTGACGGGGGGGGGAAGTGAGACTTCATTGTAGTGCAGATTTCCTTTGCAAGCTTGCTTGGTTGGCCAAAAAGGGCGTATGCGTTTTTTCCTGAATATATTCAGGAAAAAACGCATACGCCCTTTTTGGCCAAGTGCATCATTGTCGACCTTCTGCCTCTTTTTCTATGCTTTAAATGCAATTCCAGTCTACCTCCTGAAATCGGTTTCCTGCAATTCTGCCCGGCTTTCAAGTCCTCTTGGCAGCCTTACTTCAGTATATTTTTGGATGATAGCTGTCATTTATAACTCTGCAGGTTTGTGAATTACAGTGCCCCTGAGCTCCTTTCTTCAACTCGCTTTCTTGTGAGCTGGCCGCAACACCGCAGGATTGCTTCAGGCCCTAATCTTGTTCCGCCAAGGCACGCTGAGCCTTTGGTTAATTCCTCTTCCTGGTGGGAAATGAGAGTTAAATTTTCCCGTCCAGACACCTCCAGCTAGTCTCTCATTGGTTCTCCCTATTCCTGTTCATCTTCCGCGGAATTTGCAAACTGGGCCAAACTGGAGGTTAAAGGCACTGACTCTCCAAGTCGGGAGAGTGTTAGTAAAGCATCTGGAATGTTGCACCCGAGTACCAGGGGACGAGAACTGAGACATATTTCAACACGTCTCCCGATCACACGGTTGATCATACTCTGGGTTCCACATGCATGTTTTAGCTGAAGGAAGAATCCCTTAAACCTGGAGAGTTGAGACCCGTGGAATGGGTACCATGCAATATGACTTCAAAGGGTCTTCATTTGCTCACCAAAACTCTCCAATCCTATCACTGCTGCGTTTTTGCCCCTGTACTCACGATTGATTCACTTTCAGAGACATAGCAATCCATAGGTTTTAAGATACTTACTAGTCAGGTACATTATTAAGCGTTTAATATGGGGTTTTGAGTCCATTTCGTTGAGCAAGGAGTAGCTCTTGTCTATTACATATTTGGCTTAAGGAACTTTATCTGTGCTCATTTCAATCTCTGGTTTTATGCAGCACCCCAACTCACCTTTCCCCTTAAGCAAGCATAAGTTGGTTTTCTAAATTTGGGACCATGTTCTGTTTTGAAATTCAGTTCCTGTGTAGCCAAGTTTACAATCCGTGTATTAGTGATATCTTATGATGTTTCTTTTTCTGTGTGACTTATTTCAGTTAGAATCATCATACCTGAATCCACTCATTATGCTGCTATGGGCCTGATGACATAGATGTCATTGCTGAGTGATATTGCATTGTACGTAAGTACCACAACTTCTTTATCCGTTTTTCGCTTTATGCGATATTGAACTTGTACCGTAAACGAGTTTCTTGTAAACAGAGCCATCCCAAACTTTGGGGTGGCTGTGTCTTTTTGATTTTAATTTCCCTAAGCTATAGGACCATAAGTGGAAGTGCCCTAGGCTCTGTTGCTTTGTTTTTTAGATGTTTCAGGAAACACCATACACTTCTCCCCAGTGGCTGTTGGCAAGTTACATCCCGCCCATCAGCATAACAAGGCTCCCACTTCTCCATGGCCTGTCCTGCCTTTCTGGATTTTACACTTTTTTCAGATGGCCCTTTTGACGGGGGGGGGGAATTGAGACTTCATTGTAGTGCAGATTTCCTTTGCAAGCTTGCTTGGTTGGCCAAAAAGGGCGTATGCGTTTTTTCCTGAATATATTCAGGAAAAAACGCATACGCCCTTTTTGGCCAAGTGCATCATTGTCGACCTTCTGCCTCTTTTCCTATGCTTTAAATGCAATTCCAGTCTACCTCCTGAAATCGGTTTCCTGCAATTCTTCCCGGCTTTCAAGTCCTCTTGGCAGCCTTACTTCAGTATATTTTTGGATGATAGCTGTCATTTATAACTCTGCAGGTTTGTGAATTACAGTGCCCCTGAGCTCCTTTCTTCAACTCGCTTTCTTGTGAGCTGGCCGCAACACCGCAGGATTGCTTCAGGCCCTAATCTTGTTCCGCCATGGCACGCTGAGCC
This sequence comes from Orcinus orca, assembly GCF_937001465.1. Taxonomy (NCBI): domain Eukaryota; kingdom Metazoa; phylum Chordata; class Mammalia; order Artiodactyla; family Delphinidae; genus Orcinus; species Orcinus orca. Next base: position 25,555 of record NW_026044081.1, on the reverse strand, counting down.
TTTGGTTAATTCCTCTTCCTGGTGGGAAATGAGAGTTAAATTTTCCCGTCCAGACACCTCCAGCTAGTCTCTCATTGGTTCTCCCTATTCCTGTTCATCTTCCGCGGAATTTGCAAACTGGGGCCAAACTGGAGGTTAAAGGCACTGACTCTCCAAGTCGGGAGAGTGTTAGTAAAGCATCTGGAATGTTGCACCCGAGTACCAGGGGACGAGAACTGAGACATATTTCAACACGTCTCCCGATCACATGGTTGATCATACTCTGGGTTCCACATGCATGTTTTAGCTGAAGGAAGAATCCCTTAAACCTGGAGAGTTGAGACCCGTGGAATGGGTACCATGCAATATGACTTCAAAGGGTCTTCATTTGCTCACCAAAACTCTCCAATCCTATCACTGCTGCATTTTTGCCCCTGTACTCACGATTGATTCACTTTCAGAGACATAGCAATCCTTAGGTTTAAGATACTTACTAGTCAGGTACATTATTAGGCGTTTAATATGGGGTTTTGAGTCCATTTCGTTGAGCAAGGAGTAGCTCTTGTCTATTACATATTTGGCTTAAGGAACTTTATCTGTGCTCATTTCAATCTCTGGTTTTATGCAGCACCCCCAACTCACCTTTCCCCTTAAGCAAGCATAAGTTGGTTTTCTAAATTTGGGACCATGTTCTGTTTTGAAATTCAGTTCCTGTGTAGCCAAGTTTACAATCCGTGTATTAGTGATATCTTATGATGTTTCTTTTTCTGTGTGACTTATTTCAGTTAGAATCATCATACCTGAATCCACTCATTATGCTGCTATGGGCCTGATGACATAGATGTCATTGCTGAGTGATATTGCATTGTACGTAAGTACCACAACTTCTTTATCCATTTTTCGCTTTATGCGATATTGAACTTGTACCGTAAACGAGTTTCTTGTAAACAGAGCCATCCCAAACTTTGGGGTGGCTGTGTCTTTTTGATTTTAATTTCCCTAAGCTATAGGACCCATAAGTGGAAGTGCCCTAGGCTCTGTTGCTTTGTTTTTTAGATGTTTCAGGAAACACCATACACTTCTCCCCAGTGGCTGTTGGCAAGTTACATCCCGCCCATCAGCATAACAAGGCTCCCACTTCTCCATGGCCTGTCCTGCCTTTCTGGATTTTACACTTTTTTCAGATGGCCCTTTTGACGGGGGGGGAAGTGAGACTTCATTGTAGTGCAGATTTCCTTTGCAAGCTTGCTTGGTTGGCCAAAAAGGGCGTATGCGTTTTTTCCTGAATATATTCAGGAAAAAACGCATACGCCCTTTTTGGCCAAGTGCATCATTGTCGACCTTCTGCCTCTTTTCCTATGCTTTAAATGCAATTCCAGTCTACCTCCTGAAATCGGTTTCCTGCAATTCTTCCCGGCTTTCAAGTCCTCTTGGCAGCCTTACTTCAGTATATTTTTGGATGATAGCTGTCATTTATAACTCTGCAGGTTTGTGAATTACAGTGCCCCTGAGCTCCTTTCTTCAACTCGCTTTCTTGTGAGCTGGCCGCAACACCGCAGGATTGCTTCAGGCCCTAATCTTGTTCCGGCATGGCACGCTGAGCCTTTGGTTAATTCCTCTTCCTGGTGGGAAATGAGAGTTAAATTTTCCCGTCCAGACACCTCCAGCTAGTCTCTCATTGGTTCTCCCTATTCCTGTTCATCTTCCGCGGAATTTGCAAACTGGGCCAAACTGGAGGTTAAAGGCACTGACTCTCCAAGTCGGGAGAGTGTTAGTAAAGCATCTGGAATGTTGCACCCGAGTACCAGGGGACGAGAACTGAGACATATTTCAACACGTCTCCCGATCACACGGTTGATCATACTCTGGGTTCCACATGCATGTTTTAGCTGAAGGAAGAATCCCTTAAACCTGGAGAGTTGAGACCCGTGGAATGGGTACCATGCAATATGACTTCAAAGGGTCTTCATTTGCTCACCAAAACTCTCCAATCCTATCACTGCTGCGTTTTTGCCCCTGTACTCACGATTGATTCACTTTCAGAGACATAGCAATCCATAGGTTTTAAGATACTTACTAGTCAGGTACATTATTAGGCGTTTAATATGGGGTTTTGAGTCCATTTCGTTGAGCAAGGAGTAGCTCTTGTCTATTACATATTTGGCTTAAGGAACTTTATCTGTGCTCATTTCAATCTCTGGTTTTATGCAGCACCCCAACTCACCTTTCCCCTTAAGCAAGCATAAGTTGGTTTTCTAAATTTGGGACCATGTTCTGTTTTGAAATCCAGTTCCTGTGTAGCCAAGTTTACATTCCATGTATTAGTGATATCTTATGATGTTTCTTTTTCTGTGTGACTTATTTCAGTTAGAATCATCATACCTGAATCCACTCATTATGCTGCTATGGGCCTGATGACATAGATGTCATTGCTGAGTGATATTGCATTGTACGTAAGTACCACAACTTCTTTATCCATGTTTCGCTTTATGCGATATTGAACTTGTACCATAAACGAGTTTCTTGTAAACAGAGCCATCCCAAACTTTGGGGTGGCTGTGTCTTTTTGATTTTAATTTCCCTAAGCTATAGGACCATAAGTGGAAGTGCCCTAGGCTCTGTTGCTTTGTTTTTTAGATGTTTCAGGAAACACCATACACTTCTCCCCAGTGGCTGTTGGCAAGTTACATCCCGCCCATCAGCATAACAAGGCTCCCAGTTCTCCATGGCCTGTCCTGTCTTTCTGGATTTTACACTTTTTTCAGATGGCCCTTTTGACGGGGGGGGGGAGTGAGACTTCATTGTAGTGCAGATTTCCTTTGCAAGCTTGCTTGGTTGGCCAAAAAGGGCGTATGCGTTTTTTCCTGAATATATTCAGGAAAAAACGCATACGCCCTTTTTGGCCAAGTGCATCATTGTCGACCTTCTGCCTCTTTTCCTATGCTTTAAATGCAATTCCAGTCTACCTCCTGAAATCGGTTTCCTGCAATTCTGCCCGGCTTTCAAGTCCTCTTGGCAGCCTTACTTCAGTATATTTTTGGATGATAGCTGTCATTTATAACTCTGCAGGTTTGTGAATTACAGTGCCCCTGAGCTCCTTTCTGCAACTCGCTTTCTTGTGAGCTGGCCGCAACACCGCAGGATTGCTTCAGGCCCTAATCTGGTTCCGGCATGGCACGCTGAGCCTTTGGTTAATTCCTCTTCCTGGTGGGAAATGAGAGTTAAATTTTCCCGTCCAGACACCTCCAGCTAGTCTCTCATTGGTTCTCCCTATTCCTGTTCATCTTCCGTGGAATTTGCAAACTGGGCCAAAGAGGAGGTTAAAGGCACTGACTCTCCAAGTCGGGAGAGTGTTAGTAAAGCATCTGGAATGTTGCACCCGAGTAACAGGGGACGAGAACTGAGACATATTTCAACACGTCTCCCGATCACACGGTTGATCATACTCTGGGTTCCACATGCATGTTTTAGCTGAAGGAAGAATCCCTTAAACCTGGAGAGTTGAGACCCGTGGAATGGGTACCATGCAATATGACTTCAAAGGGTCTTCATTTGCTCACCAAAACTCTCCAATTCTATCACTGCTGCGTTTTTGCCCCTGTACTCACGATTGATTCACTTTCAGAGACATAGTAATCCATAGGTTTTAAGATACTTACTAGTCAGGTACATTATTAGGCGTTTAATATGGGGTTTTGAGTCCATTTCGTTGAGCAAGGAGTAGCTCTTGTCTATTACATATTTGGCTTAAGGAACTTTATCTGTGCTCATTTCAATCTCTGGTTTTATGCAGCACCCCAACTCACCTTTCCCCTTAAGCAAGCATAAGTTGGTTTTCTAAATTTGGGACCATGTTCTGTTTTGAAATCCAGTTCCTGTGTAGCCAAGTTTACATTCCATGTATTAGTGATATCTTATGATGTTTCTTTTTCTGTGTGACTTATTTCAGTTAGAATCATCATACCTGAATCCACTCATTATGCTGCTATGGGCCTGATGACATAGATGTCATTGCTGAGTGATATTGCATTGTACGTAAGTACCACAACTTCTTTATCCATGTTTCGCTTTATGCGATATTGAACTTGTACCGTAAACGAGTTTCTTGTAAACAGAGCCATCCCAAACTTTGGGGTGGCTGTGTCTTTTTGATTTTAATTTCCCTAAGCTATAGGACCATAAGTGGAAGTGCCCTAGGCTCTGTTGCTTTGTTTTTTAGATGTTTCAGGAAACACCATACACTTCTCCCGAGTGGCTGTTGGCAAGTAACATCCCGCCCATCAGCATAACAAGGCTCCCAGTTCTCCATGGCCTTTCCTGCCTTTCTGGATTTTACACTTTTTTCAGATGGCCCTTTTGACGGGGGGGAAGTGAGACTTCATTGTAGTGCAGATTTCCTTTGCAAGCTTGCTTGGTTGGCCAAAAAGGGCGTATGCGTTTTTTCCTGAATATATTCAGGAAAAAACACATACGCCCTTTTTGGCCAAGTGCATCATTGTCGACCTTCTGCCTCTTTTCCTATGCTTTAAATGCAATTCCAGTCTACCTCCTGAAATCGGTTTCCTGCAATTCTGCCCGGCTTTCAAGTCCTCTTGGCAGCCTTACTTCAGTATATTTTTGGATGATAGCTGTCATTTATAACTCTGCAGGTTTGTGAATTACAGTGCCCCTGAGCTCCTTTCTTCAACTCGCTTTCTTGTGAGCTGGCCGCAACACCGCAGGATTGCTTCAGGCCCTAATCTGGTTCCGGCATGGCACGCTGAGCCTTTGGTTAATTCCTCTTCCTGGTGGGAAATGAGAGTTAAATTTTCCCGTCCAGACACCTCCAGCTAGTCTCTCATTGGTTCTCCCTATTCCTGTTCATCTTCCGCGGAATTTGCAAACTGGGCCAAACAGGAGGTTAAAGGCACTGACTCTCCAAGTCGGGAGAGTGTTAGTAAAGCTTCTGGAATGTTGCACCCGAGTACCAGGGGACGAGAACTGAGACATATTTCAACACGTCTCCCGATCACACGGTTGATCATACTCTGGGTTCCACATGCATGTTTTAGCTGAAGGAAGAATCCCTTAAACCTGGAGAGTTGAGACCCGTGGAATGGGTACCATGCAATATGACTTCAAAGGGTCTTCATTTGCTCACCAAAACTCTCCAATCCTATCACTGCTGCGTTTTTGCCCCTGTACTCACGATTGATTCACTTTCAGAGACATAGCAATCCATAGGTTTTAAGATACTTACTAGTCAGGTACATTATTAGGCGTTTAATATGGGGTTTTGAGTCCATTTCGTTGAGCAAGGAGTAGCTCTTGTCTATTACATATTTGGCTTAAGGAACTTTATCTGTGCTCATTTCAATCTCTGGTTTTATGCAGCACCCCAACTCACCTTTCCCCTTAAGCAAGCATAAGTTGGTTTTCTAAATTTGGGACCATGTTCTGTTTGGAAATCCAGTTCCTGTGTAGCCAAGTTTACATTCCGTGTATTAGTGATATCTTATGATGTTTCTTTTTCTGTGTGACTTATTTCAGTTAGAATCATCATACCTGAATCCACTCATTATGCTGCTATGGGCCTGATGACATAGATGTCATTGCTGAGTGATATTGCATTGTACGTAAGTACCACAACTTCTTTATCCATTTTTCGCTTTATGCGATATTGAACTTGTACCGTAAACGAGTTTCTTGTAAACAGAGCCATCCCAAACTTTGGGGTGGCTGTGTCTTTTTGATTTTAATTTCCCTAAGCTATAGGACCATAAGTGGAAGTGCCCTAGGCTCTGTTGCTTTGTTTTTTAGATGTTTCAGGAAACACCATACACTTCTCCCGAGTGGCTGTTGGCAATTTACATCCCGCCCATCAGCATAACAAGGCTCCCAGTTCTCCATGGCCTGTCCTGCCTTTCTGGATTTTACACTTTTTTCAGATGGCCCTGTTGATGGGGGGTGGGAGTGAGACTTCATTGTAGTGCAGATTTCCTTTGCAAGCTTGCTTGGTTGGCCAAAAAGGGCGTATGCGTTTTTTCCTGAATATATTCAGGAAAAAACGCATACGCCCTTTTTGGCCAAGTGCATCATTGTCGACCTTCTGCCTCTTTTCCTATGCTTTAAATGCAATTCCAGTCTACCTCCTGAAATCGGTTTCCTGCAATTCTGCCCGGCTTTCAAGTCCTCTTGGCAGCCTTACTTCAGTATATTTTTGGATGATAGCTGTCATTTATAACTCTGCAGGTTTGTGAATTACAGTGCCCCTGAGCTCCTTTCTTCAACTCGCTTTCTTGTGAGCTGGCCGCAACACCGCAGGATTGCTTCAGGCCCTAATCTGGTTCCGGCATGGCACGCTGAGCCTTTGGTTAATTCCTCTTCCTGGTGGGAAATGAGAGTTAAATTTTCCCGTCCAGACACCTCCAGCTAGTCTCTCATTGGTTCTCCCTATTCCTGTTCATCTTCCGTGGAATTTGCAAACTGGGCCAAAGAGGAGGTTAAAGGCACTGACTCTCCAAGTCGGGAGAGTGTTAGTAAAGCATCTGGAATGTTGCACCCGAGTACCAGGGGACGAGAACTGAGACATATTTCAACACGTCTCCCGATCACACGGTTGATCATACTCTGGGTTCCACATGCATGTTTTAGCTGAAGGAAGAATCCCTTAAACCTGGAGAGTTGAGACCCGTGGAATGGGTACCATGCAATATGACTTCAAAGGGTCTTCATTTGCTCACCAAAACTCTCCAATCCTATCACTGCTGCGTTTTTGCCCCTGTACTCACGATTGATTCACTTTCAGAGACATAGCAATCCATAGGTTTTAAGATACTTAGTAGTCAGGTACATTATTAGGCGTTTAATATGGGGTTTTGAGTCCATTTCGTTGAGCAAGGAGTAGCTCTTGTCTATTACATATTTGGCTTAAGGAACTTTATCTGTGCTCATTTCAATCTCTGGTTTTATGCAGCACCCCAACTCACCTTTCCCCTTAAGCAAGCATAAGTTGGTTTTCTAAATTTGGGACCATGTTCTGTTTTGAAATCCAGTTCCTGTGTAGCCAAGTTTACATTCCGTGTATTAGTGATATCTTATGATGTTTCTTTTTCTGTGTGACTTATTTCAGTTAGAATCATCATACCTGAATCCACTCATTATGCTGCTATGGGCCTGATGACATAGATGTCATTGCTGAGTGATATTGCATTGTACGTAAGTACCACAACTTCTTTATCCATTTTTCGCTTTATGCGATATTGAACTTGTACCGTAAACGAGTTTCTTGTAAACAGAGCCATCCCAAACTTTGGGGTGGCTGTGTCTTTTTGATTTTAATTTCCCTAAGCTATAGGACCATAAGTGGAAGTGCCCTAGGCTCTGTTGCTTTGTTTTTTAGATGTTTCAGGAAACACCATACACTTCTCCCGAGTGGCTGTTGGCAAGTTACATCCCGCCCATCAGCATAACAAGGCTCCCAGTTCTCCATGGCCTGTCCTGCCTTCTGGATTTTACACTTTTTTCAGATGGCCCTTTTGATGGGGGGGGGGAAGTGAGACTTCATTGTAGTGCAGATTTCCTTTGCAAGCTTGCTTGATTGGCCAAAAAGGGCGTATGCGTTTTTTCCTGAATATATTCAGGAAAAAACGCATACGCCCTTTTTGGCCAAGTGCATCATTGTCGACCTTCTGCCTCTTTTCCTATGCTTTAAATGCAATTCCAGTCTACCTCCTGAAATCGGTTTCCTGCAATTCTGCCCGGCTTTCAAGTCCTCTTGGCAGCCTTACTTCAGTATATTTTTGGATGATAGCTGTCATTTATAACTCTGCAGGTTTGTGAATTACAGTGCCCCTGAGCTCCTTTCTTCAACTCGCTTTCTTGTGAGCTGGCCGCAACACCGCAGGATTGCTTCAGGCCCTAATCTGGTTCCGGCATGGCACGCTGAGCCTTTGGTTAATTCCTCTTCCTGGTGGGAAATGAGAGTTAAATTTTCCCGTCCAGACACCTCCAGCTAGTCTCTCATTGGTTCTCCCTATTCCTGTTCATCTTCCGTGGAATTTGCAAACTGGGCCAAAGAGGAGGTTAAAGCACTGACTCTCCAAGTCGGGAGAGTGTTAGTAAAGCATCTGGAATGTTGCACCCGAGTACCAGGGGACGAGAACTGAGACATATTTCAACACGTCTCCCGATCACACGGTTGATCATACTCTGGGTTCCACATGCATGTTTTAGCTGAAGGAAGAATCCCTTAAACCTGGAGAGTTGAGACCCGTGGAATGGGTACCATGCAATATGACTTCAAAGGGTCTTCATTTGCTCACCAAAACTCTCCAATCCTATCACTGCTGCGTTTTTGCCCCTGTACTCACGATTGATTCACTTTCAGAGACATAGCAATCCATAGGTTTTAAGATACTTAGTAGTCAGGTACATTATTAGGCGTTTAATATGGGGTTTTGAGTCCATTTCGTTGAGCAAGGAGTAGCTCTTGTCTATTACATATTTGGCTTAAGGAACTTTATCTGTGCTCATTTCAATCTCTGGTTTTATGCAGCACCCCAACTCACCTTTCCCCTTAAGCAAGCATAAGTTGGTTTTCTAAATTTGGGACCATGTTCTGTTTTGAAATCCAGTTCCTGTGTAGCCAAGTTTACATTCCGTGTATTAGTGATATCTTATGATGTTTCTTTTTCTGTGTGACTTATTTCAGTTAGAATCATCATACCTGAATCCACTCATTATGCTGCTATGGGCCTGATGACATAGATGTCATTGCTGAGTGATATTGCATTGTACGTAAGTACCACAACTTCTTTATCCATTTTTCGCTTTATGCGATATTGAACTTGTACCGTAAACGAGTTTCTTGTAAACAGAGCCATCCCAAACTTTGGGGTGGCTGTGTCTTTTTGATTTTAATTTCCCTAAGCTATAGGACCATAAGTGGAAGTGCCCTAGGCTCTGTTGCTTTGTTTTTTAGATGTTTCAGGAAACACCATACACTTCTCCCGAGTGGCTGTTGGCAAGTTACATCCCGCCCATCAGCATAACAAGGCTCCCAGTTCTCCATGGCCTGTCCTGCCTTTCTGGATTTTACACTTTTTTCAGATGGCCCTTTTGACGGGGGGGAAGTGAGACTTCATTGTAGTGCAGATTTCCTTTGCAAGCTTGCTTGGTTGGCCAAAAAGTGCGTATGCGTTTTTTCCTGAATATATTCAGGAAAAAACGCATACGCCCTTTTTGGCCAAGTGCATCATTGTCGACCTTCTGCCTCTTTTCCTATGCTTTAAATGCAATTCCAGTCTACCTCCTGAAATCGGTTTCCTGCAATTCTGCCCGGCTTTCAAGTCCTCTTGGCAGCCTTACTTCAGTATATTTTTGGATGATAGCTGTCATTTATAACTCTGCAGGTTTGTGAATTACAGTGCCCCTGAGCTCCTTTCTTCAACTCGCTTTCTTGTGAGCTGGCCGCAACACCACAGGATTGCTTCAGGCCCTAATCTGGTTCCGGCATGGCACGCTGAGCCTTTGGTTAATTCCTCTTCCTGGTGGGAAATGAGAGTTAAATTTTCCCGTCCAGACACCTCCAGCTAGTCTCTCATTGGTTCTCCCTATTCCTGTTCATCTTCCGCGGAATTTGCAAACTGGGCCAAACAGGAGGTTAAAGGCACTGACTCTCCAAGTCGGGAGAGTGTTAGTAAAGCATCTGGAATGTTGCACCCGAGTACCAGGGGACGAGAACTGAGACATATTTCAACACGTCTCCCGATCACACGGTTGATCATACTCTGGGTTCCACATGCATGTTTTAGCTGAAGGAAGAATCCCTTAAACCTGGAGAGTTGAGACCCGTGGAATGGGTACCATGCAATATGACTTCAAAGGGTCTTCATTTGCTCACCAAAACTCTCCAATCCTATCACTGCTGCGTTTTTGCCCCTGTACTCACGATTGATTCACTTTCAGAGACATAGCAATCCATAGGTTTTAAGATACTTACTAGTCAGGTACATTATTAGGCGTTTAATATGGGGTTTTGAGTCCATTTCGTTGAGCAAGGAGTAGCTCTTGTCTATTACATATTTGGCTTAAGGAACTTTATCTGTGCTCATTTCAATCTCTGGTTTTATGCAGCACCCCAACTCACCTTTCCCCTTAAGCAAGCATAAGTTGGTTTTCTAAATTTGGGAGCATGTTCTGTTTTGAAATTCAGTTCCTGTGTAGCCAAGTTTACATTCCGTGTATTAGTGATATCTTATGATGTTTCTTTTTCTGTGTGACTTATTTCAGTTAGAATCATCATACCTGAATCCACTCATTATGCTGCTATGGGCCTGATGACATAGATGTCATTGCTGAGTGATATTGCATTGTACGTAAGTACCACAACTTCTTTATCCATTTTTCGCTTTATGCGATATTGAACTTGTACCGTAAACGAGTTTCTTGTAAACAGAGCCATCCCAAACTTTGGGGTGGCTGTGTCTTTTTGATTTTAATTTCCCTAAGCTATAGGACCATAAGTGGAAGTGCCCTAGGCTCTGTTGCTTTGTTTTTTAGATGTTTCAGGAAACACCATACACTTCTCCCGAGTGGCTGTTGGCAAGTTACATCCCGCCCATCAGCATAACAAGGCTCCCAGTTCTCCATGGCCTGTCCTGCCTTTCTGGATTTTACACTTTTTTCAGATGGCCCTTTTGACGGGGGGGAAGTGAGACTTCATTGTAGTGCAGATTTCCTTTGCAAGCTTGCTTGGTTGGCCAAAAAGGGCGTATGCGTTTTTTCCTGAATATATTCAGGAAAAAACGCATACGCCCTTTTTGGCCAAGTGCATCATTGTCGACCTTCTGCCTCTTTTCCTATGCTTTAAATGCAATTCCAGTCTACCTCCTGAAATCGGTTTCCTGCAATTCTGCCCGGCTTTCAAGTCCTCTTGGCAGCCTTACTTCAGTATATTTTTGGATGATAGCTGTCATTTATAACTCTGCAGGTTTGTGAATTACAGTGCCCCTGAGCTCCTTTCTTCAACTCGCTTTCTTGTGAGCTGGCCGCAACACCACAGGATTGCTTCAGGCCCTAATCTGGTTCCGGCATGGCACGCTGAGCCTTTGGTTAATTCCTCTTCCTGGTGGGAAATGAGAGTTAAATTTTCCCGTCCAGACACCTCCAGCTAGTCTCTCATTGGTTCTCCCTATTCCTGTTCATCTTCCGCGGAATTTGCAAACTGGGCCAAACAGGAGGTTAAAGGCACTGACTCTCCAAGTCGGGAGAGTGTTAGTAAAGCATCTGGAATGTTGCACCCGAGTACCAGGGGACGAGAACTGAGACATATTTCAACACGTCTCCCGATCACACGGTTGATCATACTCTGGGTTCCACATGCATGTTTTAGCTGAAGGAAGAATCCCTTAAACCTGGAGAGTTGAGACCCGTGGAATGGGTACCATGCAATATGACTTCAAAGGGTCTTCATTTGCTCACCAAAACTCTCCAATCCTATCACTGCTGCGTTTTTGCCCCTGTACTCACGATTGATTCACTTTCAGAGACATAGCAATCCATAGGTTTTAAGATACTTACTAGTCAGGTACATTATTAGGCGTTTAATATGGGGTTTTGAGTCCATTTCGTTGAGCAAGGAGTAGCTCTTGTCTATTACATATTTGGCTTAAGGAACTTTATCTGTGCTCATTTCAATCTCTGGTTTTATGCAGCACCCCAACTCACCTTTCCCCTTAAGCAAGCATAAGTTGGTTTTCTAAATTTGGGAGCATGTTCTGTTTTGAAATTCAGTTCCTGTGTAGCCAAGTTTACATTCCGTGTATTAGTGATATCTTATGATGTTTCTTTTTCTGTGTGACTTATTTCAGTTAGAATCATCATACCTGAATCCACTCATTATGCTGCTATGGGCCTGATGACATAGATGTCATTGCTGAGTGATATTGCATTGTACGTAAGTACCACAACTTCTTTATCCATTTTTCGCTTTATGCGATATTGAACTTGTACCGTAAACGAGTTTCTTGTAAACAGAGCCATCCCAAACTTTGGGGTGGCTGTGTCTTTTTGATTTTAATTTCCCTAAGCTATAGGACCATAAGTGGAAGTGCCCTAGGCTCTGTTGCTTTGTTTTTTAGATGTTTCAGGAAACACCATACACTTCTCCCGAGTGGCTGTTGGCAAGTTACATCCCGCCCATCAGCATAACAAGGCTCCCAGTTCTCCATGGCCTGTCCTGCCTTTCTGGATTTTACACTTTTTTCAGATGGCCCTGTTGATGGGGGGGGGGAGTGAGACTTCATTGTAGTGCAGATTTCCTTTGCAAGCTTGCTTGGTTGGCCAAAAAGGGCGTATGCGTTTTTTCCTGAATATATTCAGGAAAAAACGCATACGCCCTTTTTGGCCAAGTGCATCATTGTCGACCTTCTGCCTCTTTTCCTATGCTTTAAATGCAATTCCAGTCTACCTCCTGAAATCGGTTTCCTGCAATTCTGCCCGGCTTTCAAGTCCTCTTGGCAGCCTTACTTCAGTATATTTTTGGATGATAGCTGTCATTTATAACTCTGCAGGTTTGTGAATTACAGTGCCCCTGAGCTCCTTTCTTCAACTCGCTTTCTTGTGAGCTGGCCGCAACACCGCAGGATTGCTTCAGGCCCTAATCTGGTTCCGGCATGGCACGCTGAGCCTTTGGTTAATTCCTCTTCCTGGTGGGAAATGAGAGTTAAATTTTCCCGTCCAGACACCTCCAGCTAGTCTCTCATTGGTTCTCCCTATTCCTGTTCATCTTCCGTGGAATTTGCAAACTGGGCCAAAGAGGAGGTTAAAGGCACTGACTCTCCAAGTCGGGAGAGTGTTAGTAAAGCATCTGGAATGTTGCACCCGAGTACCAGGGGACGAGAACTGAGACATATTTCAACACGTCTCCCGATCACACGGTTGATCATACTCTGGGTTCCACATGCATGTTTTAGCTGAAGGAAGAATCCCTTAAACCTGGAGAGTTGAGACCCGTGGAATGGGTACCATGCAATATGACTTCAAAGGGTCTTCATTTGCTCACCAAAACTCTCCAATCCTATCACTGCTGCGTTTTTGCCCCTGTACTCACGATTGATTCACTTTCAGAGACATAGCAATCCATAGGTTTTAAGATACTTACTAGTCAGGTACATTATTAGGCGTTTAATATGGGGTTTTGAGTCCATTTCGTTGAGCAAGGAGTAGCTCTTGTCTATTACATATTTGGCTTAAGGAACTTTATCTGTGCTCATTTCAATCTCTGGTTTTATGCAGCACCCCAACTCACCTTTCCCCTTAAGCAAGCATAAGTTGGTTTTCTAAATTTGGGACCATGTTCTGTTTTGAAATTCAGTTCCTGTGTAGCCAAGTTTACATTCCGTGTATTAGTGATATCTTATGATGTTTCTTTTTCTGTGTGACTTATTTCAGTTAGAATCATCATACCTGAATCCACTCATTATGCTGCTATGGGCCTGATGACATAGATGTCATTGCTGAGTGATATTGCATTGTACGTAAGTACCACAACTTCTTTATCCATTTTTCGCTTTATGCGATATTGAACTTGTACCGTAAACGAGTTTCTTGTAAACAGAGCCATCCCAAACTTTGGGGTGGCTGTGTCTTTTTGATTTTAATTTCCCTAAGCTATAGGACCATAAGTGGAAGTGCCCTAGGCTCTGTTGCTTTGTTTTTTAGATGTTTCAGGAAACACCATACACTTCTCCCGAGTGGCTGTTGGCAAGTTACATCCCGCCCATCAGCATAACAAGGCTCCCAGTTCTCCATGGCCTGTCCTGCCTTCTGGATTTTACACTTTTTTCAGATGGCCCTTTTGATGGGGGGGGGGAAGTGAGACTTCATTGTAGTGCAGATTTCCTTTGCAAGCTTGCTTGATTGGCCAAAAAGGGCGTATGCGTTTTTTCCTGAATATATTCAGGAAAAAACGCATACGCCCTTTTTGGCCAAGTGCATCATTGTCGACCTTCTGCCTCTTTTCCTATGCTTTAAATGCAATTCCAGTCTACCTCCTGAAATCGGTTTCCTGCAATTCTGCCCGGCTTTCAAGTCCTCTTGGCAGCCTTACTTCAGTATATTTTTGGATGATAGCTGTCATTTATAACTCTGCAGGTTTGTGAATTACAGTGCCCCTGAGCTCCTTTCTTCAACTCGCTTTCTTGTGAGCTGGCCGCAACACCGCAGGATTGCTTCAGGCCCTAATCTGGTTCCGGCATGGCACGCTGAGCCTTTGGTTAATTCCTCTTCCTGGTGGGAAATGAGAGTTAAATTTTCCCGTCCAGACACCTCCAGCTAGTCTCTCATTGGTTCTCCCTATTCCTGTTCATCTTCCGTGGAATTTGCAAACTGGGCCAAAGAGGAGGTTAAAGCACTGACTCTCCAAGTCGGGAGAGTGTTAGTAAAGCATCTGGAATGTTGCACCCGAGTACCAGGGGACGAGAACTGAGACATATTTCAACACGTCTCCCGATAACACGGTTGATCATACTCTGGGTTCCACATGCATGTTTTAGCTGAAGGAAGAATCCCTTAAACCTGGAGAGTTGAGACCCGTGGAATGGGTACCATGCAATATGACTTCAAAGGGTCTTCATTTGCTCACCAAAACTCTCCAATCCTATCACTGCTGCGTTTTTGCCCCTGTACTCACGATTGATTCACTTTCAGAGACATAGCAATCCATAGGTTTTAAGATACTTAGTAGTCAGGTACATTATTAGGCGTTTAATATGGGGTTTTGAGTCCATTTCGTTGAGCAAGGAGTAGCTCTTGTCTATTACATATTTGGCTTAAGGAACTTTATCTGTGCTCATTTCAATCTCTGGTTTTATGCAGCACCCCAACTCACCTTTCCCCTTAAGCAAGCATAAGTTGGTTTTCTAAATTTGGGACCATGTTCTGTTTTGAAATCCAGTTCCTGTGTAGCCAAGTTTACATTCCGTGTATTAGTGATATCTTATGATGTTTCTTTTTCTGTGTGACTTATTTCAGTTAGAATCATCATACCTGAATCCACTCATTATGCTGCTATGGGCCTGATGACATAGATGTCATTGCTGAGTGATATTGCATTGTACGTAAGTACCACAACTTCTTTATCCATTTTTCGCTTTATGCGATATTGAACTTGTACCGTAAACGAGTTTCTTGTAAACAGAGCCATCCCAAACTTTGGGGTGGCTGTGTCTTTTTGATTTTAATTTCCCTAAGCTATAGGACCATAAGTGGAAGTGCCCTAGGCTCTGTTGCTTTGTTTTTTAGATGTTTCAGGAAACACCATACACTTCTCCCGAGTGGCTGTTGGCAAGTTACATCCCGCCCATCAGCATAACAAGGCTCCCAGTTCTCCATGGCCTGTCCTGCCTTCTGGATTTTACACTTTTTTCAGATGGCCCTTTTGATGGGGGGGGGGAAGTGAGACTTCATTGTAGTGCAGATTTCCTTTGCAAGCTTGCTTGATTGGCCAAAAAGGGCGTATGCGTTTTTTCCTGAATATATTCAGGAAAAAACGCATACGCCCTTTTTGGCCAAGTGCATCATTGTCGACCTTCTGCCTCTTTTCCTATGCTTTAAATGCAATTCCAGTCTACCTCCTGAAATCGGTTTCCTGCAATTCTGCCCGGCTTTCAAGTCCTCTTGGCAGCCTTACTTCAGTATATTTTTGGATGATAGCTGTCATTTATAACTCTGCAGGTTTGTGAATTACAGTGCCCCTGAGCTCCTTTCTTCAACTCGCTTTCTTGTGAGCTGGCCGCAACACCGCAGGATTGCTTCAGGCCCTAATCTGGTTCCGGCATGGCACGCTGAGCCTTTGGTTAATTCCTCTTCCTGGTGGGAAATGAGAGTTAAATTTTCCCGTCCAGACACCTCCAGCTAGTCTCTCATTGGTTCTCCCTATTCCTGTTCATCTTCCGTGGAATTTGCAAACTGGGCCAAAGAGGAGGTTAAAGCACTGACTCTCCAAGTCGGGAGAGTGTTAGTAAAGCATCTGGAATGTTGCACCCGAGTACCAGGGGACGAGAACTGAGACATATTTCAACACGTCTCCCGATCACACGGTTGATCATACTCTGGGTTCCACATGCATGTTTTAGCTGAAGGAAGAATCCCTTAAACCTGGAGAGTTGAGACCCGTGGAATGGGTACCATGCAATATGACTTCAAAGGGTCTTCATTTGCTCACCAAAACTCTCCAATCCTATCACTGCTGCGTTTTTGCCCCTGTACTCACGATTGATTCACTTTCAGAGACATAGCAATCCATAGGTTTTAAGATACTTAGTAGTCAGGTACATTATTAGGCGTTTAATATGGGGTTTTGAGTCCATTTCGTTGAGCAAGGAGTAGCTCTTGTCTATTACATATTTGGCTTAAGGAACTTTATCTGTGCTCATTTCAATCTCTGGTTTTATGCAGCACCCCAACTCACCTTTCCCCTTAAGCAAGCATAAGTTGGTTTTCTAAATTTGGGACCATGTTCTGTTTTGAAATCCAGTTCCTGTGTAGCCAAGTTTACATTCCGTGTATTAGTGATATCTTATGATGTTTCTTTTTCTGTGTGACTTATTTCAGTTAGAATCATCATACCTGAATCCACTCATTATGCTGCTATGGGCCTGATGACATAGATGTCATTGCTGAGTGATATTGCATTGTACGTAAGTACCACAACTTCTTTATCCATTTTTCGCTTTATGCGATATTGAACTTGTACCGTAAACGAGTTTCTTGTAAACAGAGCCATCCCAAACTTTGGGGTGGCTGTGTCTTTTTGATTTTAATTTCCCTAAGCTATAGGACCATAAGTGGAAGTGCCCTAGGCTCTGTTGCTTTGTTTTTTAGATGTTTCAGGAAACACCATACACTTCTCCCGAGTGGCTGTTGGCAAGTTACATCCCGCCCATCAGCATAACAAGGCTCCCAGTTCTCCATGGCCTGTCCTGCCTTTCTGGATTTTACACTTTTTTCAGATGGCCCTTTTGACGGGGGGGAAGTGAGACTTCATTGTAGTGCAGATTTCCTTTGCAAGCTTGCTTGGTTGGCCAAAAAGTGCGTATGCGTTTTTTCCTGAATATATTCAGGAAAAAACGCATACGCCCTTTTTGGCCAAGTGCATCATTGTCGACCTTCTGCCTCTTTTCCTATGCTTTAAATGCAATTCCAGTCTACCTCCTGAAATCGGTTTCCTGCAATTCTGCCCGGCTTTCAAGTCCTCTTGGCAGCCTTACTTCAGTATATTTTTGGATGATAGCTGTCATTTATAACTCTGCAGGTTTGTGAATTACAGTGCCCCTGAGCTCCTTTCTTCAACTCGCTTTCTTGTGAGCTGGCCGCAACACCACAGGATTGCTTCAGGCCCTAATCTGGTTCCGGCATGGCACGCTGAGCCTTTGGTTAATTCCTCTTCCTGGTGGGAAATGAGAGTTAAATTTTCCCGTCCAGACACCTCCAGCTAGTCTCTCATTGGTTCTCCCTATTCCTGTTCATCTTCCGCGGAATTTGCAAACTGGGCCAAACAGGAGGTTAAAGGCACTGACTCTCCAAGTCGGGAGAGTGTTAGTAAAGCATCTGGAATGTTGCACCCGAGTACCAGGGGACGAGAACTGAGACATATTTCAACACGTCTCCCGATCACACGGTTGATCATACTCTGGGTTCCACATGCATGTTTTAGCTGAAGGAAGAATCCCTTAAACCTGGAGAGTTGAGACCCGTGGAATGGGTACCATGCAATATGACTTCAAAGGGTCTTCATTTGCTCACCAAAACTCTCCAATCCTATCACTGCTGCGTTTTTGCCCCTGTACTCACGATTGATTCACTTTCAGAGACATAGCAATCCATAGGTTTTAAGATACTTACTAGTCAGGTACATTATTAGGCGTTTAATATGGGGTTTTGAGTCCATTTCGTTGAGCAAGGAGTAGCTCTTGTCTATTACATATTTGGCTTAAGGAACTTTATCTGTGCTCATTTCAATCTCTGGTTTTATGCAGCACCCCAACTCACCTTTCCCCTTAAGCAAGCATAAGTTGGTTTTCTAAATTTGGGAGCATGTTCTGTTTTGAAATTCAGTTCCTGTGTAGCCAAGTTTACATTCCGTGTATTAGTGATATCTTATGATGTTTCTTTTTCTGTGTGACTTATTTCAGTTAGAATCATCATACCTGAATCCACTCATTATGCTGCTATGGGCCTGATGACATAGATGTCATTGCTGAGTGATATTGCATTGTACGTAAGTACCACAACTTCTTTATCCATTTTTCGCTTTATGCGATATTGAACTTGTACCGTAAACGAGTTTCTTGTAAACAGAGCCATCCCAAACTTTGGGGTGGCTGTGTCTTTTTGATTTTAATTTCCCTAAGCTATAGGACCATAAGTGGAAGTGCCCTAGGCTCTGTTGCTTTGTTTTTTAGATGTTTCAGGAAACACCATACACTTCTCCCGAGTGGCTGTTGGCAAGTTACATCCCGCCCATCAGCATAACAAGGCTCCCAGTTCTCCATGGCCTGTCCTGCCTTTCTGGATTTTACACTTTTTTCAGATGGCCCTTTTGACGGGGGGGAAGTGAGACTTCATTGTAGTGCAGATTTCCTTTGCAAGCTTGCTTGGTTGGCCAAAAAGTGCGTATGCGTTTTTTCCTGAATATATTCAGGAAAAAACGCATACGCCCTTTTTGGCCAAGTGCATCATTGTCGACCTTCTGCCTCTTTTCCTATGCTTTAAATGCAATTCCAGTCTACCTCCTGAAATCGGTTTCCTGCAATTCTGCCCGGCTTTCAAGTCCTCTTGGCAGCCTTACTTCAGTATATTTTTGGATGATAGCTGTCATTTATAACTCTGCAGGTTTGTGAATTACAGTGCCCCTGAGCTCCTTTCTTCAACTCGCTTTCTTGTGAGCTGGCCGCAACACCACAGGATTGCTTCAGGCCCTAATCTGGTTCCGGCATGGCACGCTGAGCCTTTGGTTAATTCCTCTTCCTGGTGGGAAATGAGAGTTAAATTTTCCCGTCCAGACACCTCCAGCTAGTCTCTCATTGGTTCTCCCTATTTCTGTTCATCTTCCGCGGAATTTGCAAACTGGGCCAAACAGGAGGTTAAAGGCACTGACTCTCCAAGTCGGGAGAGTGTTAGTAAAGCATCTGGAATGTTGCACCCGAGTACCAGGGGACGAGAACTGAGACATATTTCAACACGTCTCCCGATCACACGGTTGATCATACTCTGGGTTCCACATGCATGTTTTAGCTGAAGGAAGAATCCCTTAAACCTGGAGAGTTGAGACCCGTGGAATGGGTACCATGCAATATGACTTCAAAGGGTCTTCATTTGCTCACCAAAACTCTCCAATCCTATCACTGCTGCGTTTTTGCCCCTGTACTCACGATTGATTCACTTTCAGAGACATAGTAATCCATAGGTTTTAAGATACTTACTAGTCAGGTACATTATTAGGCGTTTAATATGGGGTTGTGAGTCCATTTCGTTGAGCAAGGAGTAGCTCTTGTCTATTACATATTTGGCTTAAGGAACTTTATCTGTGCTCATTTCAATCTCTGGTTTTATGCAGCACCCCAACTCACCTTTCCCCTTAAGCAAGCATAAGTTGGTTTTGTAAATTTGGGACCATGTTCTGGTTTGAAATCCAGTTCCTGTGTAGCCAAGTTTACATTCCATGTATTAGTGATATCTTATGATGTTTCTTTTTCTGTGTGACTTATTTCAGTTAGAATCATCATACCTGAATCCACTCATTATGCTGCTATGGGCCTGATGACATAGATGTCATTGCTGAGTGATATTGCATTGTACGTAAGTACCACAACTTCTTTATCCATTTTTCGCTTTATGCGATATTGAACTTGTACCGTAAACGAGTTTCTTGTAAACAGAGCCATCCCAAACTTTGGGGTGGCTGTGTCTTTTTGATTTTAATTTCCCTAAGCTATAGGACCATAAGTGGAAGTGCCCTAGGCTCTGTTGCTTTGTTTTTTAGATGTTTCAGGAAACACCATACACTTCTCCCGAGTGGCTGTTGGCAAGTAACATCCCGCCCATCAGCATAACAAGGCTCCCAGTTCTCCATGGCCTGTCCTGCCTTTCTGGATTTTACACTTTTTTCAGATGGCCCTTTTGACGGGGGGGAAGTGAGACTTCATTGTAGTGCAGATTTCCTTTGCAAGCTTGCTTGGTTGGCCAAAAAGGGCGTATGCGTTTTTTCCTGAATATATTCAGGAAAAAACGCATACGCCCTTTTTGGCCAAGTGCATCATTGTCGACCTTCTGCCTCTTTTCCTATGCTTTAAATGCAATTCCAGTCTACCTCCTGAAATCGGTTTCCTGCAATTCTGCCCGGCTTTCAAGTCCTCTTGGCAGCCTTACTTCAGTATATTTTTGGATGATAGCTGTCATTTATAACTCTGCAGGTTTGTGAATTACAGTGCCCCTGAGCTCCTTTCTTCAACTCGCTTTCTTGTGAGCTGGCCGCAACACCACAGGATTGCTTCAGGCCCTAATCTGGTTCCGGCATGGCACGCTGAGCCTTTGGTTAATTCCTCTTCCTGGTGGGAAATGAGAGTTAAATTTTCCCGTCCAGACACCTCCAGCTAGTCTCTCATTGGTTCTCCCTATTCCTGTTCATCTTCCGCGGAATTTGCAAACTGGGCCAAACAGGAGGTTAAAGGCACTGACTCTCCAAGTCGGGAGAGTGTTAGTAAAGCATCTGGAATGTTGCACCCGAGTACCAGGGGACGAGAACTGAGACATATTTCAACACGTCTCCCGATCACACGGTTGATCATACTCTGGGTTCCACATGCATGTTTTAGCTGAAGGAAGAATCCCTTAAACCTGGAGAGTTGAGACCCGTGGAATGGGTACCATGCAATATGACTTCAAAGGGTCTTCATTTGCTCACCAAAACTCTCCAATCCTATCACTGCTGCGTTTTTGCCCCTGTACTCACGATTGATTCACTTTCAGAGACATAGCAATCCATAGGTTTTAAGATACTTACTAGTCAGGTACATTATTAGGCGTTTAATATGGGGTTTTGAGTCCATTTCGTTGAGCAAGGAGTAGCTCTTGTCTATTACATATTTGGCTTAAGGAACTTTATCTGTGCTCATTTCAATCTCTGGTTTTATGCAGCACCCCCAACTCACCTTTCCCCTTAAGCAAGCATAAGTTGATTTTCTAAATTTCGGACCATGTTCTGTTTTGAAATTCAGTTCCTGTGTAGCCAAGTTTACATTCCGTGTATTAGTGATATCTTATGATGTTTCTTTTTCTGTGTGACTTATTTCAGTTAGAATCATCATACCTGAATCCACTCATTATGCTGCTATGGGCCTGATGACATAGATGTCATTGCTGAGTGATATTGCATTGTACGTAAGTACCACAACTTCTTTATCCATTTTTCGCTTTATGCGATATTGAACTTGTACCGTAAACGAGTTTCTTGTAAACAGAGCCATCCCAAACTTTGGGGTGGCTGTGTCTTTTTGATTTTAATTTCCCTAAGCTATAGGACCATAAGTGGAAGTGCCCTAGGCTCTGTTGCTTTGTTTTTTAGATGTTTCAGGAAACACCATACACTTCTCCCGAGTGGCTGTTGGCAAGTTACATCCCGCCCATCAGCATAACAAGGCTCCCAGTTCTCCATGGCCTGTCCTGCCTTTCTGGATTTTACACTTTTTTCAGATGGCCCTGTTGATGGGGGGGGGGAGTGAGACTTCATTGTAGTGCAGATTTCCTTTGCAAGCTTGCTTGGTTGGCCAAAAAGGGCGTATGCGTTTTTTTCCTGAATATATTCAGGAAAAAACGCATACGCCCTTTTTGGCCAAGTGCATCATTGTCGACCTTCTGCCTCTTTTCCTATGCTTTAAATGCAATTCCAGTCTACCTCCTGAAATCGGTTTCCTGCAATTCTGCCCGGCTTTCAAGTCCTCTTGGCAGCCTTACTTCAGTATATTTTTGGATGATAGCTGTCATTTATAACTCTGCAGGTTTGTGAATTACAGTGCCCCTGAGCTCCTTTCTTCAACTCGCTTTCTTGTGAGCTGGCCGCAACACCGCAGGATTGCTTCAGGCCCTAATCTGGTTCCGGCATGGCACGCTGAGCCTTTGGTTAATTCCTCTTCCTGGTGGGAAATGAGAGTTAAATTTTCCCGTCCAGACACCTCCAGCTAGTCTCTCATTGGTTCTCCCTATTCCTGTTCATCTTCCGTGGAATTTGCAAACTGGGCCAAAGAGGAGGTTAAAGGCACTGACTCTCCAAGTCGGGAGAGTGTTAGTAAAGCATCTGGAATGTTGCACCCGAGTACCAGGGGACGAGAACTGAGACATATTTCAACACGTCTCCCGATCACACGGTTGATCATACTCTGGGTTCCACATGCATGTTTTAGCTGAAGGAAGAATCCCTTAAACCTGGAGAGTTGAGACCCGTGGAATGGGTACCATGCAATATGACTTCAAAGGGTCTTCATTTGCTCACCAAAACTCTCCAATCCTATCACTGCTGCGTTTTTGCCCCTGTACTCACGATTGATTCACTTTCAGAGACATAGTAATCCATAGGTTTTAAGATACTTACTAGTCAGGTACATTATTAGGCGTTTAATATGGGGTTTTGAGTCCATTTCGTTGAGCAAGGAGTAGCTCTTGTCTATTACATATTTGGCTTAAGGAACTTTATCTGTGCTCATTTCAATCTCTGGTTTTATGCAGCACCCCAACTCACCTTTCCCCTTAAGCAAGCATAAGTTGGTTTTCTAAATTTGGGAGCATGTTCTGTTTTGAAATTCAGTTCCTGTGTAGCCAAGTTTACATTCCGTGTATTAGTGATATCTTATGATGTTTCTTTTTCTGTGTGACTTATTTCAGTTAGAATCATCATACCTGAATCCACTCATTATGCTGCTATGGGCCTGATGACATAGATGTCATTGCTGAGTGATATTGCATTGTACGTAAGTACCACAACTTCTTTATCCATTTTTCGCTTTATGCGATATTGAACTTGTACCGTAAACGAGTTTCTTGTAAACAGAGCCATCCCAAACTTTGGGGTGGCTGTGTCTTTTTGATTTTAATTTCCCTAAGCTATAGGACCATAAGTGGAAGTGCCCTAGGCTCTGTTGCTTTGTTTTTTAGATGTTTCAGGAAACACCATACACTTCTCCCGAGTGGCTGTTGGCAAGTTACATCCCGCCCATCAGCATAACAAGGCTCCCAGTTCTCCATGGCCTGTCCTGCCTTTCTGGATTTTACACTTTTTTCAGATGGCCCTTTTGACGGGGGGGAAGTGAGACTTCATTGTAGTGCAGATTTCCTTTGCAAGCTTGCTTGGTTGGCCAAAAAGTGCGTATGCGTTTTTTCCTGAATATATTCAGGAAAAAACGCATACGCCCTTTTTGGCCAAGTGCATCATTGTCGACCTTCTGCCTCTTTTCCTATGCTTTAAATGCAATTCCAGTCTACCTCCTGAAATCGGTTTCCTGCAATTCTGCCCGGCTTTCAAGTCCTCTTGGCAGCCTTACTTCAGTATATTTTTGGATGATAGCTGTCATTTATAACTCTGCAGGTTTGTGAATTACAGTGCCCCTGAGCTCCTTTCTTCAACTCGCTTTCTTGTGAGCTGGCCGCAACACCACAGGATTGCTTCAGGCCCTAATCTGGTTCCGGCATGGCACGCTGAGCCTTTGGTTAATTCCTCTTCCTGGTGGGAAATGAGAGTTAAATTTTCCCGTCCAGACACCTCCAGCTAGTCTCTCATTGGTTCTCCCTATTTCTGTTCATCTTCCGCGGAATTTGCAAACTGGGCCAAACAGGAGGTTAAAGGCACTGACTCTCCAAGTCGGGAGAGTGTTAGTAAAGCATCTGGAATGTTGCACCCGAGTACCAGGGGACGAGAACTGAGACATATTTCAACACGTCTCCCGATCACACGGTTGATCATACTCTGGGTTCCACATGCATGTTTTAGCTGAAGGAAGAATCCCTTAAACCTGGAGAGTTGAGACCCGTGGAATGGGTACCATGCAATATGACTTCAAAGGGTCTTCATTTGCTCACCAAAACTCTCCAATCCTATCACTGCTGCGTTTTTGCCCCTGTACTCACGATTGATTCACTTTCAGAGACATAGTAATCCATAGGTTTTAAGATACTTACTAGTCAGGTACATTATTAGGCGTTTAATATGGGGTTGTGAGTCCATTTCGTTGAGCAAGGAGTAGCTCTTGTCTATTACATATTTGGCTTAAGGAACTTTATCTGTGCTCATTTCAATCTCTGGTTTTATGCAGCACCCCAACTCACCTTTCCCCTTAAGCAAGCATAAGTTGGTTTTGTAAATTTGGGACCATGTTCTGGTTTGAAATCCAGTTCCTGTGTAGCCAAGTTTACATTCCATGTATTAGTGATATCTTATGATGTTTCTTTTTCTGTGTGACTTATTTCAGTTAGAATCATCATACCTGAATCCACTCATTATGCTGCTATGGGCCTGATGACATAGATGTCATTGCTGAGTGATATTGCATTGTACGTAAGTACCACAACTTCTTTATCCATTTTTCGCTTTATGCGATATTGAACTTGTACCGTAAACGAGTTTCTTGTAAACAGAGCCATCCCAAACTTTGGGGTGGCTGTGTCTTTTTGATTTTAATTTCCCTAAGCTATAGGACCATAAGTGGAAGTGCCCTAGGCTCTGTTGCTTTGTTTTTTAGATGTTTCAGGAAACACCATACACTTCTCCCGAGTGGCTGTTGGCAAGTAACATCCCGCCCATCAGCATAACAAGGCTCCCAGTTCTCCATGGCCTGTCCTGCCTTTCTGGATTTTACACTTTTTTCAGATGGCCCTTTTGACGGGGGGGAAGTGAGACTTCATTGTAGTGCAGATTTCCTTTGCAAGCTTGCTTGGTTGGCCAAAAAGGGCGTATGCGTTTTTTCCTGAATATATTCAGGAAAAAACGCATACGCCCTTTTTGGCCAAGTGCATCATTGTCGACCTTCTGCCTCTTTTCCTATGCTTTAAATGCAATTCCAGTCTACCTCCTGAAATCGGTTTCCTGCAATTCTGCCCGGCTTTCAAGTCCTCTTGGCAGCCTTACTTCAGTATATTTTTGGATGATAGCTGTCATTTATAACTCTGCAGGTTTGTGAATTACAGTGCCCCTGAGCTCCTTTCTTCAACTCGCTTTCTTGTGAGCTGGCCGCAACACCACAGGATTGCTTCAGGCCCTAATCTGGTTCCGGCATGGCACGCTGAGCCTTTGGTTAATTCCTCTTCCTGGTGGGAAATGAGAGTTAAATTTTCCCGTCCAGACACCTCCAGCTAGTCTCTCATTGGTTCTCCCTATTCCTGTTCATCTTCCGCGGAATTTGCAAACTGGGCCAAACAGGAGGTTAAAGGCACTGACTCTCCAAGTCGGGAGAGTGTTAGTAAAGCATCTGGAATGTTGCACCCGAGTACCAGGGGACGAGAACTGAGACATATTTCAACACGTCTCCCGATCACACGGTTGATCATA